>NC_081415.1:90011795-90306795 GCF_030272615.1 Cryptomeria japonica
CCCTCTCTCCCTCTCCCCACCCCCCCTCTCTCTCTCTCTCTCTCCTCTCTCCCTCTCCCTCCTCCCCTCTCTCCCTCTCTCTCCCTCTCCTCTCTCTCCCTTCCCCCCCCTCTTCTCTCCCTCTCCCTTCCTCCATACCACTTTTCTCTTTTTCTCTCCCACCCCTCCTCTCTCTTTATCTCTCTCTCTCTCTCTCTCTCTCTCTTTCTCTCTCTCTCTCTCTCTCTCTCTCTCCCTCTCTCTACCTTCCCTCCCCCCTCTTCTCTCCCTCTCTCCCTCCCTCTACCTCTCCCTTCCCCCTATCTTCTCTCCCTCTCTCCCTCTTTCTCCCTCTCCCCTCTTCTCTCCCTTTCTCTCCCTCTCCCCTCTCCTCTCCCTCCCTCTCACCCTCTCCTCCCTTTCCCTCCCTTCCTCCCTCTCCTCTCCCTCTCTCCCTCTCTCCCTCTCCACCCCCCCTCTCTCTCTCTCTCTCCCTCTCTGCCTCTCCCACCCCCCCTCTCTCTCTCTCTCTCTCTCTCCTCCTCCTCTCCCCTCTCTCCCTCTCCCTCCCTCTCCTCTCTCTCCTTCCCCCCTCTTCTCTCCCTCTCCCTTCCTCCATACCACTTTTTCTCTCCCACCCCCTCCTCTCTCTTTATCTCTCTCTCTCTCTCTCTCTCTCTCTCTCTCTCTCTCTCTCTCTCTCTCTCTCTCTCTCTCTCTCCCTCTCTCTACCTTCCCTCCCCCTCTTCTCTCCTCTCTCCCTCCCTCTACCTCTCCCTTCCCCCTATCTTCTCTCCCTCTCTCCCTCTTTCTCCCTCTCCCCTCTTCTCTCCCTTTCTCTCCCTCTCCCCTCTCCTCTCCCTCCCTCTCCCCTCTCCCTTGCTCTCCCTCCCTTCCCCCCTCTTCTCTCCCTCTCTCACTCTCTCTCCCTCTCCTTCCTTCCCTCTCTCCCTCTCCCACCTCCTTCTCTCTCTCTCTATCTCTCTCCCTCCCTATACCTCTCTCAAGAGAATGTACAAGGTACTAAAACTATTAGTTCCCTGTCCTACCATAACTTTTTAAAGGCTTACTACTGTGTACGTGGTATGTATCACTCATAAGCATGTACGGGGTACTATTCCCATTATTCATTACCCTATGATAATATTTTTAGGATAGTAGTGCATACGTGCTATTTATCAACCCACAATGGGAAAAAAGAATACCGTTGGGCTTGTCAACATTTTATGGTCTAACAATGCGTACGTGGTTTATAGATATACTTTTAGTTTCCCAAGAGCCTCAACGACCTCAAAAGAATTTTTTAAGGTCGTTGAAGGCCCCACTAGAACTGTGTCTGCACTTCTATCACTGTTGTATACATAAAAGTAAGTGAATTTTTTGTTTTTGCATGATTTCAAATGATTGAATTGTTGTTTTTATTAGTTTTTTGTTTTTACATGGTTTCAAATGATTGAATTGTGATTGTTTAATAGTTTGATTCCAAAAAATAGTGATAAGATGCATATTTATGGTTATTTATTTATTTTTGAACTTTTCTTTACATATACATGTAATATGATTCTATTTAGTTCAACCGATTTCAACCATGGGAAAGAACAAGTGAGGAACAATGGAACAATGAGAGGCTCAAAAGGAAAGACAAAGGTAGTGTATGAAGAAATTGTGTTCCATAAGAACAATGGGAGAAGAAGGTATGTCAACCTCAACATCTCAATTTGATTTACTAAATGAGTATAATGCACCTAATGCAATTGAAGAAGAAACATTTGATAATTTACCATTTGGACCTAATGCAATTGAAGAATATACCGCATTGAATAATCAATTAAATGATGAACATATTACACCTTCTCTACTTGAAGAATTGAGTGTACATAATGCATCGATGTTGACACCTCCTAGAATCATTTGTAGGAAACCAAAGTATCTAATTGATATTGATGAGAATTTATTGAAGTCAGTGCCCAATAAAATGAATGAACGAACTTGTAGGAGAATGGTTAAAAGAATATGGCAAAACTATTTTAAAAACTTAAATCAAACTGCAAGATGTCAATTAATTGTTCAAATGATTAAAAATCTGAATTTTAGAGAGACAATGAAAATTCTAGGCCTAAGATCATCTGAAAGTAATAGTGAAAGAACTATTGTCAGAAATCCATTTGATGCATATCAATCTATTGGTTCAAAATCACGTAGTAAAAGAAAATTCACAACCAAAAATCATTGATGGAGAGGCTATTGAGTACCCAATAGGGTCTATTGTTGTGACAGGAACATGGCTTCAGAGATACCCTATCAAGAATTATGATGTTTGGTTGTTCGAGGACTTTGAAACACACAGACATATTCTTCATTTCTCTAACCTTGTTGTTGCAATGAATATAAATTTGATGAAGTATCGTGGTAGACCTCATAACAAGATTTTATGGAAAGTTCATGAATCTAACCACGAGGCAATACTTGACACAATACAGGTTAGAGCCGATCCTGAAGGCTCACTTGATTGATTCTACAGTCAGAGTAGAATGATTTTGAGAATTTTGTATAAATCATCGATGAATTGTTCTATATTCTTTTTTTGTATATATAAATGCCCATGAGCTGATTTTTACATGTTTAGGGGCATAATTTTGTATCTTTAAGTGCCAATGAGCTGATTTGTACATATGTACATGCCAAATTTTGTATATTAAAATGGCAATGAGCTAAATCGCACATATTGTAATGCCAAATTTTGTATAATAGCCCATGAGATGATTTGTATATTAAAATGGCGATGAGCTAAATCGCACATATTGTAATGCCAAATTTTGTATAAAATCCCATGAGATGATTTGTAAGACAATTTTTTGTATAATCAAATAGCCAACAACTGATTTGACCATATTTAGAGGCAAATTTTTGAATAATATGTGACAATGTTTTGTGACTATTTTGTGTGTCAATATTTTGTGACTATGTTTTGAGTATATGTGATGTGTCCCTGGTCAATCATGAGCATTCTTGGTTCTTGTATAATCATGGATAATTATTTGAGTCATTATTAGGTCATAGGGGTCATAGATTGAGACTAGATACAATTTGAGCAAAAATTGTCATTGTTGTCAAAAAAATTTTCAAAAAAGTTGTCAAGCAACTTCTACATTGCATCGGTAGGGTATGACTCTAGAAGTTTTAGTGCTTTGGGATGCATGATAGGGGCATGCCTAGTGTAAACCTATCCACTCAAATGCACTCGCGATGTCGGTTTGTGCATAAGACGAACTGAATCAATTCTAGCCAATCTTGCAACTTTTCCTTGCAAGCAACTGACAATTTTTGGAGCAGGCAAAAAAATGCTACTAATTGAAAATGGCTCCGATTCATCAAAAATTAAGATAGGCCATTGTAGAGGAGCCTCACATGATACTACAAGATCAAACAGATTGATTGTATGTGTCCTGGATTGGAAGAAACAGTCTGCCAAATTTTGACAATTTTTTGGACTCCGGGCACTTGAGAGATCATACTGGTAGGGTATGACTCTCAACGCTATGGTGCTTTGGGATGCATGATAGGGCCATGCCTAGAATAAACCTACCCAACAAGACATGCTCGCTACATCAGTTTGTGCACACTACGAACATAATAAATTCTAGCCAATCTTACAACTTTTCCTTGCAAGCAACTGACAGTTTTTGGAGGAGCCAGAAAAATGCTACTAATTGAAAATGGCTCTGAGTCGTCAAAAACCAAGATAGGCCATTGTAGAGGAGCCTCACGTGACCCCACAGGATCAAACAAATTGACCGTATATGTCATGGATTGGAAATAATAGTCCATCAAATTTTGATAATTTTTTTGACTCAGGGCACTTGAGAGATCGCACTGGTAGGGTATGACTCTCGACGTTATGGTGCTTTGGGATGCACAAAAGGGAAATGCTTAGTGTAAACCTACCCACCCAGATGCACTCGCGATGTTGGTTTGTGCATAAGATGAACCAAATCAATTCTAGCCAATCTTGCAACTTTTTCTTGCAAGCAAATGATAGTTTTTAGAGCAGGCGAAAAAATGCTACTAATTGAAAATGGCTCTAAGTCATCAAAAACCAAGATAGGCCATTATAGAGGAGCCTCACATAACCCCATGGGATCAAACAGATTGACTGTATGTGTCATGTATTGGAAGAAACAGTCCGTCAAATTTTGACAATATTTTGGACTCGAGGCACTTGAGAGATCGCACCGGTAGGGTATGACTCTTGATGTTCTGGTGCTTTGGGATGCATGATAGGGCCATGCCTAGCATAAACCTACCCACCAAGACATGCTTGTGATGTTGGTTTGTGTACACGATGAACATAATCAATTCTAGCCAATCTTGCAACTTTTCCTTGCAAGCAATTGACGATTTTTGGAGTAGGCAAAAAAATACTACTAATTGAAAATGGCTCTGAGTCATCAAAAACCAAGATAGGCCATTGTAGAGGAGCCTCACACAACCCCATGAGATTAAAAATATTGACCGTATGTGTCATAGATTGGGAAAAATAGTCTGTCAAATTTTGACAATTTTTTGGACTCAGGGAACTTGAGAGATCACACCGGTAGGGTGTGACTCTCAACATTCTAGTGCTTTGGGATGCATGATAGGGATATGCCTAGCATAAACCTGCCCACTCAAATGCACTCATGACATTAGTTTGTGCACATGATGAGCATAATTTGACCATTGCGAGCGTGAGGGTGCTCTCGCACCAAACACATTGTTGTTTATATTCATATTGTTAATTACATATGTAAATATTCATTTAAATTTATAAAAGGGCAGCCACCAAATACAATGAATACACAATAATAAACTGAATACAAGGAGTTTTGTCGGGTTAATTCAACATTTTAAAAATTTTATCAAATCATATTCCACGATTGCAATGCTTTATATCATATATTTTTGTTGTTTATATTCATATTGTTGATTACATATGCAAATATTCATTTAAATTTATAAAAGAACAGCCACAAAATACAACGAATACAAAATAATGAACTCATTACACATTTATTGGATCAAATATTGATATTTATATATATAAAAAAAGCCATGTCTGCTAAGTCAATACAAGTATTACAAAAATGTGGCATATGCCATGTCCAAATCGATATACAATAAAAATGTAGAATATATCTACATGTATTGGTCATTCTATGAACAAAACTAACACTATATGATCCTAAACTTGTGGTGTATCATCAAAGTCAAGCCTCTTCAGCGTAGTATGCGGCTCTGTAGATGGTTACAAAAACACAATTCAAAAGCCAAGTTAGAATTCTTTTGTAGAAAATAGTTCAGAATTAACAACATAACTATGCATTTAACTTTAATTCCTTTGCAATTGAAATGTAGATTACCTCATTGGCTGATCCAAAAGCTAATGTCCTCGCTCTCCACTCCTTGTCACTCTTAGGAGTTTTGTTGAAAACATACTTAAATGGATCCACGTTATGGTCGTACCGCGAAGAAGTCTATTGTTTATTAAATGTACAATTAATACAATTTACTAACATAAATATATCAAAACACTTAAAAGCTATAATATAGAGAACAATGACATACCTATGCCTAAGATGCTTCTCCAATGGACTAAGGATGGCTCACCATCGATGTAGAAATGATTGCTATTACCTATACAAAAAATGTACAAATATTAAATACAATTAATATAATGATAAGTATTGAAGGTTGAAAACAATTAATTTTACATATCAAACAAAAGTGTACCAGATCCTGATATGCTTCTCTAGTGCAAGGAGGAGGGTTCACCATTGATGAAATAGGTATGGTTAGTTCTTGTATGAAAAAATTATAAGATTATAATATATCACAAGTTCACATGTATCCATGCATATAATCATGAAATCAAGAAAATAAAGTAGAGATAGATACCTCCACCCTCTCTTGATCCGCGAGCGAATTAGATACATTCAACATATCCACAAAGCTTAATGGCCACTGTACATGGAAAATAGACAAAAAACACTAATCAATCTACAAACCCCAACTAATACTTGATTTCAACATTTTCAAACAATTGTACAACTAAAAATGTGTTCAATTACCTTCTTCACACGTTTTGGCATCTTTGAGGAATTATTTTTCTTAGGATGAGCCCTAGACGCAGAGGGGATGGCCTAAAAATAGAAAATTAACATGAGATATTAGTACAGATAATAAATTAAATATAATTTTAAAAAACTAAAATGAAATGACTTGCATATTCCATCAAAACAATACATAAAAAGAGTTGTACAAAATATGATACCATATAGCCTTGTAGGCCAAAATCGATCACCAAGAGCGTGATGTCATCAATCTAGGACATTTTGTCCCCTATCAACACCTACAAACCAAAAATTGAACCAAGCATTAAAGATAGTTAGTATATCTTGTATTTTTTTGAATTCAAAGTGTACTATTCTATTTAACATGTTACAAAATTTATACCTTAGGCATCGAAGTTGGAGCTATAGTAACTGGGGGAGGTGTATGGGATACTGCTACTGCATCTTGAAATGCATATTATTTGTCTCAATTTAAATCGATGTATAAATGAAAATTCATTTATGTAATTACAAATTTAAAGTGATTGATAAATAAAATGTTATGAATTCAAATCAACACACCTGTGTCTGTGGCTCATGGGCAAACACCATGTTCATCAACTCATCTTTCAGTGTGACATCCTCAACCGTGTGAGCCTGACATCTACAACTGCAAATTGTGCACAGATGATATGAGCATCCATCTACATCAGCTGCATCATCTATCCCCGAGCATATCCCCAAGCAACTAACACACATATGCTCGATGGGCTCTCTGTTGCCCTCTAACAGCTCATCATCCAATACAATAGGGTGTGCTAATGACATCCCATACTAGATGATGGCACCAGTCAATGTTGTGGCTGCCAGAAGACTTTGTAGCTCCATCGACTCTTTCAGCTCTGATGGGACAACCTGATGCACCTTGGGTTTAGGTGCTAGGGGACGGCGACTCTCTGTGGCTAATTGCCTACAGGCTCCAGGTCTATCTTGGGCAGAGCCACCACCTCTCCCATGAAACTCTCTCATGTCAAAATAGTTTGGCCGCACATTGAGCACAATCTCACAATGTATTTTTCTCAAAAAATATAATGGCACCTCATAATTATTACAAGGTGGATCATCAAAGACCATCCACAACCTCTGCCAGAAAAGATTCTTCATCTATGCATTGGTACACCAATGCATGGGAAACCTCTTTGCATTAAGAGGTAATGACTGACTAGTTTTGGGATCAACAAAAAGGGCACATATTTGTTGTTTAGAAATATTTTTGTTTTTTACTCCATCATATGATAGCCCATTGGCATAGAATTGATGACACCTATCCCTAAAGCTTCCCCATTTGGTAATTTCTGTGGAAATAACTATGGCACCACTAGCTAATGTTTCTAGGCTAGTGGTGAGGGATTGATGATGGTCAGGTTTAGAAGTTTTCAATTTTACAATCAATCTATTGATTTTAGACGTATTTTGTCCTAATTGACTAATTAATTCTTCCTATATGTCGGTTGTAAGGTCAAAAGGAGGAATTGGGGGTTGTTCTTGTGTATTTTCAGGAGGTTCATTTGGTTGTTCTTGTGGGTTTTCAGGAGGTGCATTTGGTTGCTCTTGTTCTAGATTAGAAGAATCTGGTTTTTGAAACAAAAAATGAAAAAACCTAATCAA
Organism: Cryptomeria japonica; assembly: GCF_030272615.1. NCBI lineage: Eukaryota > Viridiplantae > Streptophyta > Pinopsida > Cupressales > Cupressaceae > Cryptomeria > Cryptomeria japonica. Next base: position 90,019,532 of record NC_081415.1, read on the forward strand.
AATTAATGAAATTAAATTCAAAATGTAAAACAAATTGCATAAACTGGAAAGAAAGACAAAAATAAACAAAAACTAACCTTGATCCATATCCTAGAGGACAAATTTAGCACCCCATCCATGGTTTAGGTGAGAAAATGGGAAAAAAATGAAGTTAAAAATGTAATTTACGGGTAAATGAGACCTAGTTTTTTTTTAAAACTTTTTTTAATAGGCACCGCATACGTGGTTTCATTTGTATTATTAGCGTGTATGTGCTCATTTTCCTATAAGCAGTGTGTACATGCTCATTTTCCTAGGTGTAGCATGTATGCACTCATTTTCCTAAAAGCAGTGCGTACGCACTACCTTTTCTAGGCTCGAGAAGAACAAACCTAAGCACGTACATGGGACTTTGAAATTTTAAAACCACATACACGCTGCCTATTTTTCCAAGTTTTTTTTGGGTGGTGTCCACTTTTCTGACCATCATCTTTGTGCACACGCCCATGCATTATTCTTGTTTGAGAGTTTAGGCAGAGACATAAAGTCATCAAGGGCATCATCCAATAAAGCATGGTCATAGTGATTGAAAGGCTTATCTTTGGACTCAAAAGGAGATATAACATCATAGAGGGAATAATGGGAATCAACTATGTTGCTAAATCTAGTGCAAGATTTGATAGGAATGTACCCATGAGAGGAATCATTCAACTTATCTTTCTCATCAACACAAAATGGCATAGTAACAAGGTTGATTAAATTTTGACAAAATGAAGGTTTAGAAGGATTAGGGTTTAAGAAATCATCTAGAGCTTCATCTAATTCATCCTTACTAAACTCATAATCAACAAAATTGCATACATCATCAAAAGCATGAATTTCTTGCAAATAGAAATATGACATTTTGAAATGAAAATTTCATGAAACTTAAACACACAATGCAAGGAAAACGAAAGAAACCTATCTCTCTCTTTTTGTTTTCTTTTTTCTTTTTTTCTTTTGTTTTTCCTTTCTTTTTATGTTTTTGAAAGAAAATGAAATAAACTAGATCTAGACCTAACAATACAATGAAATGAAATGAAAATTGTGTTTCACATTGGGTTCACCAAAGATGTGTAGGGGAAAAAGTGAGACTAAGTATGGAAACTCTAATACCACTCTCATACACACTCATGGAATACCAAAGATCCTAGGGAGGTAACACACGTTGGCAACTTCTTATGACAAAGAGAGAGTTGTGGATTAACTCTTAGGTTTTGTATTCCTTTATTGTAAATGAGAGAGAGGAATGATGCACAATACAATCTAACCTAGAAAACAAATGCTAATCTGAGAATGCAGATCAAAGAACAACTGATACACTACTGAAAATTATAGATTAGAAGGAAAAATTAGAGATGCACTTGTGTTTGAAATCTGAGCATAAATGTTTGGGACTAGGGTGCCATGCTACTATTGCAATTTTGGAATTCTTGAGCTACAATTGATAGGAGGGATTTTGAGATCTGTAAGTTGCCCATCTACCAAGTCCCAGTGACAGAGGGTAGGACCAGGGCACCATGCCCCTATCCTTGACAAATGTTTGCACTTCTGAGGTTTTTGGGTGGTGTAGATGCATGTTTTAGACCTGTACCTTCTTCTAGATTTGTATTTCTGCAACTGCAACTAAAAAGGGAAGGATTGAGGTTGCTATATAGGTTTTTTCCTTAGTCAAACCCCTATGTTGGTGATTTCCACCTCCATGAATAGTCGATAATGTACTCAAAATGTGTGTGCAAGAACCTTGTGTATATGTAAGATCCTAAGAATGAAAGAAAACAACTAGAGCAATGAAAGAGTAAACTCTAATTGCTTATAATTGACAAAGTAAATGCTCTAAATCCATAATCCCAAGTGATATAAAGGATGAATATAAATCAAAATGAAGCTTATGCAAAGATCTAAAAACAACATGAAACCATACCCAACCCCAAGGGATAGGTACAAGCAATCATTAGTCAGTGATCTCATATTATTCTTCTACATCTTAAAAATCCCCCAACTGATAAAATGATGCTTGATGAATGCTTGATGGATGAATTTTTAATATTGTTGAAGACTTCAAAGATCTACTCTTTCGCTGCAAAGAAGTCTCTAATACTCCAAAAACTTGCTCTTAGATTCTTAGAAGAAGACCCCTTCAAATGAAGAAAGAGAACTCTTAAGTATGAAACCCTAGATCTTAATTTCATGTTTAGGCCGACCTAAGATTTGAATTTCCCACTGATATTTTAGGGATAAGCATTATCATATCATAGGATTGTGCTCTTGTAATTTTGGGAAAAAAGCCACAAACCATGTGCATTCCCGCCACGGTCCGACCAAATTTTCATCAAATTTTTAGGGTTGTTAGATATGATGATATTAGAGTGCATCCCAAAGTTATAGCCAATTTTGAGGTGTTTTAATATGCGAAATTGGGCCTAAATGGTTGAAATAAGACATAATTAAGGTTTGTGATTAAATGATTCATTGGAGGAACAAAATTAAAAGGGGCACGCTCAAGGTAAAGGGCCCAAATTTGTAATAAGAAATGACCTTTGATTTAATTAAATTAATTAATTAAATTCTTAAAGGGGAATGAGAAATGCAAGATGCAAAACACACTAAGGCTGGTGCTAACGTAAGTGTAAAATTGTACCACCCTAGTGTACAATTTATGAAACTACACCAATGTTCCTTGGATTTTGGTCGACCTTCCCTTAGGTCTGCACATCATTCCATGTATTTTTAAAAATGATTCCTTTAGTGGAGGCCAACCTTGTTGTTTGACATGTTATATCTTCTACATCAAATATTATTTCATCTTTGACTGACACAGATCATTCCTGATCCTCGTATATCATATAAATAATTGTAATTGAGAATAGGAAAATCATCAAAGAAAATATAGAAGATAATTCTAAATTTTAAGAGATTTGGAGTTGGCTCTCATTCTTTCTTGATCCTAGATGTTGTATTTGAGGATGATTGTAATTAGGTCTATGTGTCAAATCTTGTAAGCTTGCATGTTGTCGATAGTTTGTAATTATTTTCAATGATTTAATAAAAGTTTTTTCTGCATTGCCTCCATCACAATGAGTTGTTTCTACTATGTAACTCTTGATGTACGGTCTAGATAGTTCTCTTCCAGGACCCTCCTACCATGACTACACCAATCTTCAAGGAATGTCTTAATATTCTCTACATCATTTAGTTGGTTTCTTTGAAGTGTCACTATAACTAGAATGAGTGTTTCAAGTTAACTTCTCTAGTCTAGTTGATAAATGTCGCTCTTCTTCCTGCAATAAAACTTTGGGTGTCTCTACTTGCTTTGAAGACTATGTTGCATTTATTTTTGGTCCTACTTTGGCATTCAATTAGCTTAGGTTAGACTGGTTTATACCATAAGTATTTAAGGGTCTTAATCAATTTGGAATTCAATTAGCTTAGGTTAAAAAATTTATTAAGCCAAACATAAAATTTATCCTAATTAACTAGAATTTAATAGATTTAATTGATAGAGATATCAAGAAACTTTGAGCGACCTTGCTATTTGATATTTAGGAGTAGATCTGAATCAATCATAACTTTACCTAGGAACTAATGATGGTGTATGTCTTCCTATGTAAGGAGGAAATCCCAAAAATAAACCTCAATTGTGACCATATCCCATGCCTACTAGTAGTCAAGATATCCTTCAGGACCCTAATAACCACTGTAAACTAGATTTTTTTAGAGTAGCCTTCAGTCAAGGCCAAATGTTTTCTATTAGAAATAATGTCCCACTAGATAGATCTATTAGCCATAATATATGGAGAAGAATTACAAACTATAGCACCATTACTAATAAGAACTTTCACTTGTGCCCAAGCTCTTCCCAAAATGATCAGGAGCCCAATGCCAAAGGTTTTAACCTCGAATTGGCCACAAAGGATGTAAAAAAAGATAATCAAAGATAACATTTTATCCCTTTTAGTTCTAGGTAGAGCGAGGTTAATTCTAACCATTACCTTATAGGGCTCATACCCTTGGATATCCTTGAATATGTATTTGGAGGCCAAGGAAATGCCTTGAAATTTAAAATATTTCATGTGAAAACCTCTCTCAGTTTTAGGAAGACAACATCATTTCTAGAAGACATTGTCTCTTTTAGTTTCCCTTGCCATCAAAACAAAGAAAATCTCTTAAAATCTTTTCTATCTTGTTAAAATGAAAATTCAAAAATAGCCATACCAAACTATGGTAAATAGCTGATAGGCAAGAATTTTTTGACCCACCTGTACTCTCCCAACCAAGGAGAGAATATGGGTTTTCCACATTTCATGTTATTTAAAAAAAATTAAGTCATTCAAACATATCTTTCAGAATGGTGATATAGAGAATGGGATGCCAACGTAACTCACCAATTTGGAGTGGCTATACCATACATAACCTTTAGCTGCAAACCAAATAGGATGGTCCATGGGCCAACAAATGATAGTTGATTTAAGTGGAGCTCTTTTTTATTTATAGGAATTACATAAAATCTTTAAACTTTCAACAACATTATCAAAATTAGGTTTAGACAATTATATTAACAAGGTTGTATCATCAACACATTGACCATTTACGATGTGATCTTAACTGGGAAGGCTAATACCTTTAAGTTGAGAGGAAATAGTCTCTAGTATGAGAATATAATGAAAAAAATTTGCAACAAATACAAGCAAGGCAGAGGCAGTAGGATAGACTCCCATACTTGGATTACAAGGTTAGTGAAAATTCTTTCTTCAACAATAAAATTTTAATTAATACTATTTCATATCATTGTAAAACTTAACATCTAGTCCACCTAATAGTCATAGTTCTAATGATTTAATAATATTTATATTCAAAAAATAAAATTAATGTGATTATATTATTTATATTAAACGAAATATACTTAACAAAATATAGTAAACTTATAAAAATTACAACTATAATTATATTTAATATTTGAGTCATATAAGTCATTAAAATACAATCACAAATAATATGGAACTTGTTCATATTGGTAGCATACTTTAATAGTAGTAGATTATTATTGTTTCGTTGTATGACAAATTAAAACAAGCAAATAAAATTAGTTGTATGTATCCATTATAGGCATCTTAGATTCGACTACAAAATAGAAAATTATAAATAATGAAGGAAAAGACATATAATAGAAAAGAGAATGTTTATTGAAAAGAATACTATATAAATTAATTTAAATATACAAAGATAAATGATAATTATTTTATAAATTTATGGAACCACCCAATTATAAAAAAATCTATTTTTTTTCCTCAAATGAATGGTTTTATAAAGATTACAGAGAACGATTCAAACATGATTTTAAAAAAATGAAGTCTCGAGAATGTTCCTAATAAATAATAGGGAGCAAAACTAACAAAGTTCATCTTCCACTATAGATCTAAATTAAATAGTCTAAAAGTATTAATCCTCACTAATCAGCCCTAAGATCAATCAAATATTAGGCATCTTGTCTTCTTTTAATTCATTCCATTAGATGTGTAAGAAATTTAAAATTAAAAAATTAATCAATGAGAATTTGAATGCCTTACAAGTGTATGTGATATTGATAGATTGAAAGTGAGACTTGATCAATGGGGCCATGATGAGATTAGTTGGTGGTGGGCTAATTTTTCCCAATTAAGTTAAAGTTATTAAACAAAATTACCTAAGGGAAACACCCATTGATAATACGATAGCCTAAGAAACTTAATATATTTGAAATATGTGTTTTCATTGATGTCACCCTAATACTTTCTAGTATATATGTTATCCTTAGTTTTATTTTCATTGATGATTGGTTAGATACACAATTCCTCCAATTTTTAAGGAAGTGATGAATCTAATGATATAAAAATGGTATGATGCATTGATAGAAATATGGAAGATAATGATAGACTATCGAGAAGTGTTTTGATACTTATTTTCTTGGTTGTTGCTTATATCTTTCCTGATGTTGTCACATGGTGAAATTGAATGGAGATTGCCAGTTTACTATAGATGACTATAGATATTGTAGACTGGTGATATGGTAATTGTTGCATATTCAAGATGTTGATTTAATAGTTGGAGACATTTGATGAAGATATTTTCTCTTGCATGATGCTAATGCTTGCTCTATCAAACATGCAATGGTGAAGAGATGTTGTTAATAATACTATATATTTATGATAATAATCAATTTTGTGTATTGGTAAGTAATGATGATTACTAAAGTAATGAACAAGTGTATTTCTTGTATATAAGAAGGTTGTTGATAATTGTTTGTCAGTTGTTGTTCATTGTGTTTTGCATAACTTCACTATGAAGAGTTTGATACAGAGAATAGATAGATGCCAATTGCAAATGGAATGTGGATGTCCACATTCTTGGTGTCTAATGTCTACACTAAGTAATATAGTTGATGATGTTGATGGGAAAGAGTTCATGATGAGGTTTAGATAGTTTAAGATATTAAGATGATAATTATATGTGTGACATTAGAATGAACATATTATATTATGTGAAAAGATTATTTTTTTGAGATATTTTGGTCTTGGAAGTTTGATAAAGTAATTTGGTGTAGAAGTATGTATTAATATGTGTTTTAAAGAATACTTCACATTCCTCTAAATTTGCTAATATGGTCCCATACACTTGAACATAAAGTTTATTCTTTGTCGACATCACACTCCTCTATTTTCATGTTCTTTTGCATTGTAACTCATATGATTGGTGATTTCAATAGGTTGGCAACCTAGTTGTCTAATAGAATTGGTTCTTGAAATGATTTTCATTTCTTTGCATTATTTTTTTAGGTGCAATGGCTTGGAGAACATGTTTATAACATTTGTGATGAGCCTCAATTCAATTATCATATGTTGATGTGGTTTGCAAGTAGTGGTAATATATTTTGTATCTGACTACCTATCTAGAATGAAATTCTATGTATTAGTTGTGTTGTGTCAGCATGATCTTGTTATAGAAAGATGAAAGAAAAATTTCCTAGTGTGCTTTGTATCATATTACATGGTCTTTTTGGTGTTGCATTGTGACTAGAATGGGTGTTTCAAGGTTACTTCTTTGGACTAGTCAAAAAATGTTGTTCTTCTTTTTGCGGTGAAACTTTGTGTGCCTTTACTTCCTTTGTAGACTATTTTTCATTGATTTTGGGTCCTACTTTGGTGTGTAGCATGCACATTAAGCCTGTTCATCTAGAACATATATTTTGGGCCAACTTGTGGTGTGCTTCTTGATGTATCTATATGTTACCTTTTTGTTGACCTTGAAGGATGTGTGATAGCATGTAAATTTTTTTAATTTCTTATTAGGAACTGATAAGATTATTTTACGTCCTCTGTATATCCTAGATTGGACTACATTCATCATATTTATTTTTCGATGAACGCTTTGGTAGAACCTATGTCTTTCCTCTACTCAGGTCAACATAATTGATGTTTGCAATGAAGAAGATGACATATATAGAAGATTAAATTGATTCCAATTGGCCTTATGGACTACCCAATTTTATCCAAAAAATAGACCATTTTCTTCCTAATCAACCTTCAACACCACATTGACATACCCATAGAATACAAAGGTCCAATTGCTAGTTTAACTATAGTCACATAATTTTATTACAAAGATAGTGCAAATTGTATCTTTAACAATGAAATTTGAGTTAATACTATTTCATATCAATGTAAAACTTAACATGTACACCTAATAGTCATAGTTCTAATAATTTAATAATAAATATATTTAAAAGTTAAATTGATTTATTATTACAATTATAATTTTATAAATAAACTTATAATTATAATTACATTATTTTATAATGAATGAAATATACTTACTTAAAATATAATAAATTTATTAAAATTACAAGTATAATTATATTGAATATTTTAATTAAAATAATTCATCAAAAATACAATGGCATATACTTTGGCACTTATTCACATTGGTACCATACTTCGATAGCAATAGATTATTATTCCTTTCATTCTGTGAAATATTTAAACAATTAAATAAAATTAGATTTATACATCTATTATAAACATCTTGGATTCAACTAAAAAATAGAAAATTATATTCATAGAACCATCTTTATATAATTGAATGGGGAGGTATCGTCTCCCATGCTCATCTATTATATATTAAAAATGAGAGAATAAATAATAATGTTTATATCGTGCAACAAGTGATAAGAGAATTAAAAAATTGTGAATGGTGTAGTTGTTAATCTATTAAGCATATACATGTTAAACAAGTGTCACATAATGGTAAGTAGTTACCTTCATAATATTTTAATAAGAAAATTTGTTGTATTTCTTAATTATTATAATTTTGAATTGTTGTTATTTTAATTAAAAAACTTATATGATTATTATTATAAAAAATTAAAATTAAACATTAATTTTCTTAATATTTTTAATAATATTTATGTAATATTAATTATTATGTCTGACAGATTGCATGACAAATGGCTCCTTCTGCCTCTTCTTGCTCGTGTTTCTTCTAATGTCTCATGCAAGAGGAATTTTGCATTCCATGCTCGAATTGGCTCTGACATTGCTTTTTGGTTTCAAAATGGCTTTCAAAGTTCTTCTATAGGGCAAATATGTCAAAGTTCAACCTAGGGGTAACATCCCACGCTTTTCTTTGACATTGGTATTCTCTTTCCCTTGTTCCAACATCGAAAAGGGCATCAACAACGTTTTGGGTGCAGAATGGCTACAGGTTAATTGTTTCCTACTACCTTCAAGCATGCTTCTACATTTTCTTTAGTTGTGATGGATCTGTCATGGTATGCATATTTAACTAAACTCATCATTTGCACCTTTGTGCACCTTTCACTGTTCACTTGGGACGGTGGTTCAATAGCTCTGGTAGAGAGTAGCATTTTCTCTGCTCCTTGACTGATTGGTATCATTCTGGATGGAAACAATATCTTTGAAGAATCAAAATCAAGGTATATCCTTATTTCCATGATTAATGGTTTGAAAGTTGAGTTTGCAGGCCCGTTTCACTCATGGATGCATTAGAACAGTAACATCATCAGTGAACCTCTATTTTCTTCTACATTGTTGAAATTTGATAGCATTCGAGAGCTCTTCGATCATGCACAAGTAGATCCTCATAGGTACCCAACATCCTTTCCTCTTCCTTTAAATGTTGCATCATTTGAAAAATAACTATTAATATTCTTTTCGAATATAGAAAAATTCAAAAGAATACAACATGGATTGTGGAAATCTCATAGTATTAAACTATTAATGTTATACAAATGTATAATAGAAACACTAAAGTGAAAATATCAATGATTAAATAAAAAATTATTAAATTATTATGTCAAAGGCATATTATTCACATGCGCATGAAAATATTTCCAACAATATAAAGTAGAAGCATTTAATTTGACATGATTGTGATACTTAAATGCATGATTTTTTTTTAAAGGAATATATTATTTTTTCTAATTTAATACTATTTGTTTTCTTCTCCCATGTGATTTTAATCATGTCTTCACTTCCACCTCTCAATAATTGATTAATCAAATCTCAATCTAATATAACAATAATAATAATTTGGTAATATAAAAATAATAATATATTTAATCATAGTAATGTAATCATATCTTAATAATAATTTAATGTTAATTACAATATCATAATATGATAATAATTTGATAAAATAATTTTTTAAATGGAATTTCAGCATAATTTACCTATATTCCTCTAAAGATGGGCATCCTAGTTTTGTATATATTAAAATGACAATAAAGAAAATTATGATTTTTGTTAGTGTGGATATTATATTCTCATTAGTAGGAATCTTAGTGGGGTAAGGCTAGCTCATTTATGCGGGTGGTGTCTCCTCTTTTGTGACCACCTTTCCCTAATGGAGGAGTGGTGTCCACCCACTTTCCCTCCTTTTATGGGCTTGGTTGGATCTCTCATCCTACTTATACTCCTCTTGGTTGCCTTAATCTACAAGGGAGATATACATATATTTTGGGTGCTTGCATTATATTTGCTTGATCCACAACATTTACATTTTCATGCTATCGGAGCCTTGGCTTTTGTTTGCAGGTCACAAGCAATATTCTGGTGAATTGAAGGCAATGCAGGCAGTATCAGAGCAACTTGACCTCCCTTGTCTCCGAATCGATCTTCGGGTGTGCTATCACGGCAGACTGCAACTGCCGCCCATGTTACTTTCGTCATTGAATCGTATGTGCAATAAAATAGAAACCACTGAATCACTTTATTTACAATATTATCTTAAAATTATATATTTTTTAAAAAAAATTGTTTTTTAAATATAAAGAAACCTCAACTCAAAAAATCTATCATTTTCAAAAATTCATTCCTATAACGCCAACCATTTAAATCAATCGTAATGTAGATAAATGAATTTTACAATATATTAAATTAGAAAATATAAATCCCAACTTAATAGAAATCAATTTATTTTGTAAACAAAAATAATACACTTTTTATTGGTGCTATACAATTTTGGTGAGTCCTTGTCTTTATAGTATTGTAGTAAAAATATTTGTTATAATTCTTAATTATTATAATTAAGAATTACTGTTATTTTAAAATTATTTTATTTGTCAAGGGGTTGAGCTTAATTGGTTAAAGCATTGAGTTCTCAACTCCCATGAGGGACACCTTTTGTAGAATTCTAAGTTGTGACTTTTGGTCTTCCATTGGTTGTATTTGTTTCATTGTTTAAAGTGGATTTCTAAGTTGTGACCCTTAGTCTTCCAATTGTTGTTTCTAGTTTGGTGCTTGAAAGGAGCTAGTATTTGTAGTAGAATTCTAAGTTGTGACTTTTGGTCTTCCATTGGTTGTATTTGTTTCATTGTTTAAAGTGGATTTCTAAGTTGTGACCCTTAGTCTTCCAATTGTTGTTTCTAGTTTGGTGCTTGAAAGGAGCTAGTATTTGTAGTAAGTTTGGTCGAAAGAAGCTCGTATTTGTAATAAGTTTGTAACATGGATGCTCGAATGAGCAAAAATGAGCTTTGTGATTCTATGATACTCAATACAAAAATTATTTTATTTTAATTATATTTTTATAATATTAACTATAACTCCATCTTCAACTTAATAATTATAATTTAATATAAACATTATAATGAAAATATATACATTTTTTCTTAAAGATATAATTCCAATTTAATTATAAAATCAAAATAATTATAATAATAATAAAAAAAATTAATTTCAAACTTAATGATTAATTTAAGAATATATATTATTTTAATTAAATTTATGTAATATTAAGTATTATTTATCTTGGTCGACTCTTACAAAAAAAATAATGGAAAAAGACGGGATCTCCTCTTCGGATCATCCTCCAGATTGCGTAAGATGAAAAATTCCGATTCTGCTACTATACATGATTGAAATAGTTTTCAAAAGAGCCTGCGATCATATATAAAAACAAAATATAGTTAGCTCTAAATTGGAGGGACGTGCAAGTTGATGATATGACCAGTAGTGGAACAAATCTCGGTGACTGAACCATCCGGGATTCTCTAACATTGTCTATGAGCCAATTAAGATTAATTAGTAAATTGTAACCATAAATAAAACCAAAGGATAGGACGACATCGTGGTCTAACTGAAATTAACATCTCATTTCTGATATGACACCCTTTGCAAGGATCTCTTAACCCCTCAACAAATCCAGCATACTAATGCACTCGCAGATGGATAAAAATCATCTCACAGACCATGCAATATTTTTTTCTAAATCAATATACGGAGCTACCTCTTCTACTATATATATCACAGTTATACTTCATCATAATAAAATAATTATTAAGAATTCAAAAATTATATAATATAAAGAATAAACTAATAAAAACAGGTATTTTTAATGATTAAAGGAAAATATTTAAATTTATGATTGAATGTTATAAAATTATATTCTATATTAAAATGATTAAAAAGAAAATAATGATTTTTCAAGCGTATTAATAAAAATTAGAATGAGTTGGAACAAAATTTATACAAAATTATAATTGTAAAAGATACATATTTGGATTTATTCTTTTAAATAGAAATATTTGTTGCGTAATGCTTCTAATGAAATACTTTAATTAATTACTTAAATTTTTATTTTAATAAAATTGTATAATAGATTTTATTACCTATATTTTTCAAAATTAATAAAAAAGAACAATGATACAAGTGAAATCATTAGTTTGAAATTTGGATAGAGGGATGGCTCTGAGATTTTTCAGCACTCTGGAAACGCGAGTATGCTGACTGGATGCAAGTGGGCTGACTGGTGTGCTAGCGACCCCATCTGCGGACCATCCCGAGGTGTTGGCGTGGATTTGGAGGAGGCCTCCCTCCTCCACCTGGTTTGCGCTATCTCTTCCTTCTTTACTCTGCTTTAATTCTTCCGTAGACAATTATTTCATTTTCCCTTGCCGCCCCCTCTTGGGCATACGCTAGCCTCGCCTTTAATGGAGGCTGAGACTGAGGATGATCCGCATTCCCAAACCTGGCCACCCTCCTCCCAACCTCCTCTACAACCGAAATCCTTCTGTGAGGCCGTAGGTGGAGGTTTGAACTCTGTTGCGAAGAATGCTAGGTTCGTAGCTGCTTCAAACGGCAATGGAGTGGGTCCGCAAGGTAAGGACCCTGGCTTCGGCCACAATCCCTTCTCCATTTCCCCGAATGAAGCCATGGCAAATGAAATTACCTTGGAAAAAAATAGGTTAAAAGACTCTGCTATTTTCTTTGCCTGTGTGGACGTTGATAAGTGTCCTCTACGAAAATTCATGGATGACTGGTTCTACAATTACTGGAACCTAAAATTAGAGCTTCATTTTTCTTTTTGTAGACAAGTTCAAAAGGGGCTATTTATCATATTCTTTAATTCACATGAAATGCAATCAAAAGTTCTTAATAAATTATACTGGAATGTGGGTGAAACGGCCTTTTGTGCCCTAAGTTGGTCCCCTAAAGCTAATCCTAAAGAAGTTTTGGCTCTCTCGAGCCCTAGATGTGTAATTCTTAAAAATATTCCACCGTTTTTATGGAAATTCATCCCCGAGATCGTCGAACCTCTTGGTAAATTCATCTGCATGGATGAAAACCCACATCTTGTTCCCCATATGGATGCCAAAGTGCTCATCTCCATTCTTCCTAGGATTAATTTGCCCAATTCCCTTTAGCTTAATATCGTAGAGGATGTGTTTTCTTGCCCGCTAGAATTCTTGGGAGGTTTAAACACATGCTTCCTCTGTAAATATGAGGGTCATGTAAGGAAAAATTGCCCCATTCTGAAGAAAAATGCCTCCATCATGGATGCCTCCAAACCAAATTCTGCCTCCAACACCCACTCTGTCCCGTCCGCTCAGCCCGCGATGAAGTCTGCCCCTGCCTCTCACCCTGAATCTCCCACTCTCGCTTCGATCCCCTTGCCCCCTCCCTCCATTGTGGCTCCACCTCCCCAACCTTCGGACGTCGTCTCCCCTACCATCTCGGAAGATGGTTACCAAGTTGTGATGAACTCCAAAAAGCGTAGGAGAAAGAATGCACAGTAATTAGTCTTGAATAAGGGGGGAGCTTCCTCTAAACCTCCCCTGCTCAATTTGCCTCACACCCCCTCTAAGGTTAAAAGCATAATTAATAGTTTTGAATCCCCCCATGGATGCTCTAGTAGTGTCGTTATTGGTGATGGCTCTACTAGCATCTCTAAGAAGATCGAAGTCACCCTTTGTAATGATAGTGTTAGTGGCTCCAATAAGGACTTATCCGCATATTCTTCCATGGCTCAAGTTACTAGTGCTGGCACTAGTGTTGCTAGGAACTCTGGTTTTTGCTCCTCTAACATGCTCCCCTCGCAAGAGCCTTGTTTGGAGGTAACTCCATCATCTACAGAACTAGAAGAACCTCTACCATGAAGTATCTATCTTGAGAAAGATGCGTCTGGTGATGACCTTGAAATACAAATAGATGGCACCTCTAAACCTACTAGAAGGGGAAGGCCCATGGGATCTAAAAATAAAAATAATACTACTATGAAAAAGGACAAGGATTCCCCTACCTGTAATAGCAGCTTCTTGGCTACTAAAGGCCTATAAGTACCCCATCTAGTTTACCATGAAATTCATCTCATGGAATGTGAGAGGTCTAGAGGCTCCAGACGGGAAAAGAATTGTTAAACATTTTCTGGATTCCCACAAAGATCTGGACTTCCTAATGCTCCAGGAATTAAAATCTATTAATTTTACACTAGAAACCAATCTAAATGTCATTTGGAAAGACTCTATCAAGTTTTGCTCTAGCCATCTCAAGGGTAGGGGGAGTTGGTTTGCTCATTAGCCCCAGATGGGCGGACTGCATCACTGATAATGGCTGCTCCCCCTGCAATAGGGCTGTTTGGGCCTCGGTTAGTATTAACAATACCCTCCTTGGGATATGTAACATCTATGCATCTAATGATTATAATGAAAGGATTGCCCTCTAGGATTGGATCGCCTCCCTCCCCAACATACCCTAGATCATAGGGGGTGATTTTAACATGGTAGAACATGGTGAGGACAAAATGGGAGGCTCAACCTTCTATTGGAAAGGGGGCAGAGAAAGCCCATTAGGATAGAATGAAACATATCAGAAATCTATTTGACCCATTGCTTGGCAAGAAGGGTGAATCCAAGGGACTATGGAACACATGGTGCAGTTCCCAATTAGGTCCCAATAGAATCTATTGCAGGCTCGACCGTCTTTATGCCAATAAGGACCTCTTCTCCTTTGCCCCTAACACTTATAATAACCCTATAATGGTATGCCCCTTTACTCTTTCTGATCATCACCCCATCTCTACCCGTATCAGATTAGCTGCCCCTACCCCCACCAATAGGTTAGGGCCTAAGAACTTCATACTCAATACTCACCTCCTCAAAGATGTGGATGTTCTCTCTGCCATCAACATTATCAGACTGATCAATAAAAATAACAAAGATCTCACGTCACAAATTGATAGATAGAACTTTAATATTAACTCTTGGCAAAAACTCCTACAAACTATTGATCAGAAAAGGGCCAAAGACTACAGATATGAGGAAAGCATCCTCAACAACAACGTCTCCTAGGTGGAGAATGAAGTTCAGTCAGACCCCTCCAACCCTAAACTTGCCACTAAGGTGGCTAGTGCTAGGGATGCACTAAGATGACACCAGCAAACCAAGATCAAGGGGGGCATGATTAGGGCCCGCACCCAATGGTTGCAGTTTGGTGACAGAGGCTCCAAATTTTTCTTTAACCTCGTCAGGGAAAAACACAACCGGGAAGCAATTGATAGAATCATCATTGATAATGATGAGATCTTAGACCTTGATAAGATAAAAGAGGCCTTTGCTCTCTTCTATCAAAAGCTATTCACCTTTGAGGAGTCTGAGCAGGATAAGACCCTTAGAATCAAGTTTCAAGCCATCATCCCGAAAAGGATCTCTGAGGAAGATGCCTAACTCCTGAAACAACATTTCTCCCTTAATGAAATCCAATGTGCCATTAACTCCCTCCATGATGATAAAGCTCCTAGGCCTGATGGGCTCCCTATTGAATTTTACAAGGCTAATAGTGATTGGATCTGCTCAGACCTACTAGAAGTGTACAATGAGGCTGTTCTTAAAGGCTCTCTTGGAAGCTCTATCAATAAGGGCATTATCAAGCTCATACCCAAGGATGGGGATAAGGCCCTAATCAAAAACTGGAGGCCCATTACTCTTCTCAATGTCTCCTATAAAATCTTGGCCAAAATGCTTTCTATGAGGCTGGAAAAAATCCTTCCTAGGTTCATATGATCTACTCAGACTGGGTTCATTAAAGGTCACTATGTTTTGGAAAATCTTATCACCAGTTGGGAAACTATGGACTGGGCTAAAGTCTCTGGGCAAGATACTACTATGTTTCTCCTAGACTTCAAAAAAGCATATGATAGGTTAGAATGGGGGTTTATTCTCCTAATGCTTGAATCCTTCAGCTTTCCTAGGGAATTTCGTTCCTTTGTTAGAGTCCTTCTATAGGATTCTTCCACACAGATTGATGTTAATGGCTCCCTCTCACCTCCTATTTTGCTTTCCCACTCCATTCGCCAGGGGTGCGCTCTAGCCCCTACCCTGTTCGTCATTGCCTCAGATGCATTATACTATCTCTTTAGAGATAGCTCACTCTCCCCCAAGGTAAACAGAGTTAGGCTCCCTAATGACAATGAACTTATCAACTTACAATTTGTTGATGACATAGCCCTATTTGTGGAACTTACCAAATCTAACATCGAGCACCTTAATCACAAACTTCAACTATTTGGCTCCATCTCAGGAGCCCGGATCTCTAAAGCCAAGTCAACATTCCTTAGCTGGAAGGAGTGCCCCCCGAACTGGTTTGAGAACTTTGAATATCAATGGGGGGGCCCATCCAAGCTTGTCAGATACCTTGGAGCTCCCTTTTCTGTATCCCCCTCTCTGAAGGATATGTGGCTCTAGGTCAAAGAGAAAATTGACAAGAAACTAAACAAATGGAACAATAGATTCCTGTCCCTAGCTGGTAGAGTTCAAGTTTGCCAAAAAATCCTCTCATGTTATAATATCTACTATTCCTCTACTTGGATGTTTAGCAATTACTAGATCCTTGATATTCAAAAGACTATTAGACGGTTTCTTTGGTCGGATGGTAAGGGCAATAGGAAACTACATGTTGTTAATTGGAAGTGGTGTCACACTAAGAAAACTCTTGGTGGCCTTGGGTTAAAATATCTTAGGACCCAAGGTATTGCCCTCCCAGCTAAGTGGATCTTTCATGCCCTTGAAGGGCAGGAGCCCTAGAAAGTCCTAATTGGAAGCAACATTGAGAGGGTTGTTTCCAAGAAGGCCAACACCTAGAAAGGGTTACCCTTTTCCGATCTCATGGCTGGTAGCTTCCATATCTCTATCCAAGGCTCTTGTGTGTTTAGGTCTATTTGGAAGGCCTAGGAACATGTTAGAAGATTTCTAGGAAACACTAGTGCTAGTAGTGGTGACCTTATCCATGGTGAGAGGTCTATTTGGTGGAACCTTTATCATGCGGGCAAGCCTCTGGCTCTCACACAGGGGTGCTCGGCTAGGAACTAGGCCAACAAAGGCATTAAACTCTTCATTGATCTTCTGGAGCATGGGAATATTCCCTTGTGGGAAGAACTCAGATTGGAATTCAACCTTCCCCCTTCTCATAAAAGAACCTACCTCTTAGTCAAGCGGGCCTATGTGGATCTTGGATTACCTAAGGAGTGTTGTGTGGACTCGCATAGTTTCCTTTCATTTAAATGGCCTGATGATATTCCTTTGGCTAAAGTTAAGGCACAAAATGTATATGCTAAACTGAACTCTAACCCCTCTATTATCAATCATGCTAATATGTTATGGTACTCTGACCTTTCTGATCTACAGTGTCAGAAAATCTTTAGCAGGCTTTGGAAAAGTCCTATTGAGCCCAAACTCAAGTGCTTTAAATGGTTGTTGCTACTTAATAGGCTCCCTTTAAAAAGGAACTGTGAAGCTTTTGATCTTTGTTCTATTTGTAAACTCCCTGATACTGGCAGGCATATCTTCTTTGACTGCTCCATTGCTAGGGAGATTTGGTTAATGTTTGGTTTTTCTATCCCTGACCTTATAAACACAATGGAAGTTATTTTTGGTTATATTCCTGGCTTAAAAAAAGATGCTAATATGATCTGGTTTATTCTATCTGCTAATATTCTCTGGTATATTTGGAAGGTTAGGAATGCTGACAGGTTTGAAGCTCAAACCAGGGCCCTTACTGAATCTTTCCGAAGACTCACTTTTTTAAAAATTGCTACATAGGTTACTCTTACCATGAACATTGAAAGGAATAAGCTGCTG
Source organism: Cryptomeria japonica (assembly GCF_030272615.1). NCBI lineage: Eukaryota > Viridiplantae > Streptophyta > Pinopsida > Cupressales > Cupressaceae > Cryptomeria > Cryptomeria japonica. The sequence goes on from NC_081415.1 coordinate 90,037,452, forward strand.
AGATTCCTGAAGGACGGGCACACAACCATGTTCATGTATGAAATGAAAGATGGGTACGAATGGAGACGCAATATGGATAACCTCTCATCCTTTGAAGAGGCGCTCAAGAAGCTGGACAATGAAGTTAGAGACAACAGGAAGCCTTCCTACGATCAAGTGGAAATGTTATCTCACACCCTGAGCCATAAGAACATAGTCTGGATGGAAGGACCATAGGGGTGGATGGCTTGGATGGAGGCCATTGATGACATCCTGTCTTAGATGGCAGCCTGTCTCCCATGTACTATCCCTGTTGTATACTTTCGACCTTTTCATCTTTTTGGGGTCATGAACTATGGTGTAGTCTTAGACTTTCATACTAGTTTAACTTCTGTTCCTGCTGTCAGGTGGCAATGACAGCTATCTTTTTGTACTGTTCTCCCTTGATTTTTAAAATTTAAAAAAAAAAAAATTAATTAAAAAATTATTAAATTTTATATATATTTATAAAAAAAATCACTTTATTTACAAGATTGCCAATAAAAAATTACAAAGTTATTTAAAATAGATGTTTATTTTTTAAATATAGAGAGATCTTAAAAAAATCTTATAAAATTTATTCTTCTTATAAATTTGCTCCTATAACATCAATTTTTTCGATTGTAGATAAAATAAAATTACTTACCTTTATAGTATTGTAGCAAAAATATTTGTTGTACAATTTTTAATTATTATATTTTTAAATTATTGTTATTTCAAAATTATCTTATTAATTTTCTTTGAAAACTTTATCTTGAATTTTTATTAAAATCATATTTCTTTCCATTTTTGTATTTCTTTTATTGGTCATATTTTTTTCTGGGATTTTTACTTTGTTTTCATTTTTAAAAAATGAAGTGACCAATCAAATGTGACCAAGGAAAACATTGGGATGGTTTTATATTGAATTGAAGATTATGATATTGATATTAATTTTATATTCATTCTTATGCGAAAGAAAAGTTGATTTTATATAGTGAAACTTCAATCATCATCATCATCCTGATTATTACTAGTATAGATATCTTAAATACATCTATCTAAAGAAATGTCAATAGATATCAATTCAAACTATTTCATTTACCTTAAAATTATTTTATTTCATCTTAAATTATATATACTAAATATAAAATAGTTAAACTATATTGTATTTACATTATTTATTTTTTCTCAGATACTTTTTTTTAAATTCAATAATTGACATATAGTTTTTTATATTTAAATTTTAAACTACCTATCATTGCTCAAAAAAATCATTAAAATAAAAAATTAAAAAATATTTTTTTTAAGGAATATTGTAATTATGAAATGTTGGATTATTTTTAAATATCTTTGTTTTTATTTTATATTTATATATCTATCTAAAAATTATAATACTAATAAGGATATATTTTATTTTATATGGTGTTTATTTAAATATCTTAAGTTTATAATCAATATTAATATTTTGACATGTGAATGGTTATCAAATTTAAGCTAAGAATAAAAGTTAACATTAAAATGGTCACACTCCACCCCTTGTTTCCATTGTAGAATGCATGTCAAGATTAATAATAATAATAATAATAATAATAATAATAATAATAATAATAATAATAATAATAATAATAATAATAATAATAATAATAATAATTATTATTATTATTATTATTATTATTATTATTATTATTATTATTATTATTATTATTATTATTATTATTATTATTATTATTATTATTATTACTTATCTTTTCAAATTTTATACCATTAACTTATTATTTAATGTTAAATTATTATTTTATTAGTCTATATATATAACATAACTTTCTTATATTTTAACATTATTTATGATATCAAAGGATAATAAAAATATTACATATATAAAAAGTTTATAAAAAAAATTAGGTTTGGTTTGTTTGAATTTTTAGCTTTTTTAGTACGATTTAACTTGTAATTTTTTAATGTAAAAAATTAAAATATAAATTTTATCTATTTTAATCTAGTTTATTATGTCGAAGACATTCCCTCTTTAACATTGAGCAACCTACTTTACAAAATCAATGGCTCAAAATAATGTAGAGAAAATGCAAGATGATTAAAAGAAAACTACCTGTCTATTTTTTTCTTTTAATAATTTGTTCAATATTCTACTTGCCATTTTTCTTGAACTCATGCTTTTAGGTGAAGAGGTGTGTACCATAATAGATTATATATAATCCTTTTAAATAGGAGAGGGTAGAGCCTCAACCACACCATGAAATCTACCATTTTGGATAAACATTAATCTAAAAAATAAAAATAACATTTAGAAAACTATAATACTCTAATTTTAACTTTTTTCAATCATGTTGCTTCCCTTCTTTATTGTCAAATACAACCTATATGCCACTTTTGGGTGCTTTTAACCACTAGTTTTTTGCTTCTATAAATATGAAACAATCATCTCCATGTTGAAACCATCAACAACATTGTTTCCTTTTATATGCAACCACTTTGAGAAATTTAAGAGGTACTCATCATTTATGTTGTTATATATATTTATGACCAACCTTAAACCACACACACTAAGTAACATATTAATTCACAGGAATGTTAGTCAACTCTGAGTGTTTAACACTTTTAAGCCTAGACGTGTATTCTTAGTGTGACCGCACACATTAGGAAAGATATTAAGTTTTGAAAATGTCAGACAACTCTAAGTGTTTAACACTTTTAAGTCTATAATTATAAGCCTAGTGTGTCTAGTTTAAGTCATTCTTGAATTTACTATCTATTTTATTCTTGTTATGGGAATCATTAATTTCCAGCTCTACATTTTCTTTATTATTTTTGAATTATAGCAGGCAAGTATCAAGTTTGTGCTTTACTCATTCAATCATATATAACATAAGAAGAAGAAAGACAAAACATATAACTTGAGTTTTATCCAAGAAACTCTAAGGTGGGGAAACCAATTAGAAGTGACAATTGCTCATTTTTCATTTTCCTCCCTTGATCAATGAAGCTAATATGAAGAGGTTTTTAAGTGTAAATCACATTCTTTATTATCTTCTATCTTTTTAATGTTGGTTTTAGAAATTTATAGTGCATAAAATAGTTTCAATTAAGTATTATTGGCTACTTCTATATATGTAGTAATTCACTTCATCTACATTCATTATTCATTCATTGTCTCAACTAGAGTCTACATGATATTCATGGGGTTGGGAGATCCTATCATACCTTGAATTTTTAAGAGTCTTGGAAGAAAAAAGAAATTTTTATTTGTCATTACTCTACTTGTATGACTTCTTCTGACAAAACCATGACCATAAGTAGTGATAGTGATAAAGTCAACACTTTAAATAGGTGGCACAAATAGAGAAGCTACTTTTACAAAATGACTCCATGTACAACACTAGTTTCAAAATTGTTGCTCAACTATTATGAAACAACCTGTCATTGTGTACAAAGTCTTTTAACTTGTAAGTGTAATAAATTTTTATTCAAAGTTGGAATAAGGTCTTGGAATCCAAGAAGATTGAGACAGGGGGATGAATCAATGTTCTACTAGAATAATCTATTCTAACCTTATTAAAACATGCATTCACCAAATGGTAAACTGGTACATATAAGATTGAAAGGAGTAAAGCAATCGATAATCAAATCACACAAATCAATACCATAACACAAACAATTATACGTGGAAAACCTCAAAGAGGAAAAACCATGGTGGGATTTGTGACCCACAATATAAATCCACTAGCCATATGAAGAGATATTACAAAATATGGGGGCCTACACATGTAGGAAGGCTTACAGTCTAGAGAACACTGCTCATCACAAAAAGAGTCTCACTGACTACATACAAATCTACACTACAATCTGGAACAAGAAGTGAACTACAATGATAGCATCTCCTATGCCGAAGTATAGTTCCAGTTAAGCTCTGTCCGTTCCGGTCTGAAACCCTAAACCCTTACCAAAAGAACCTCTTACATAATCAATATTCCTTGCATTACAATTATCTCTCACTCAAATTACATACTTCTCATCTCATAAAATGATCTAATCAACTGACCTATATACCCTTACAATCCTTCATGCCTTATGTTGACTTACATAGATAATTATAAAATGAATATACATGTCGGCTCAATTACATATATACATTAATATCAAAAGCAAATGTTGATTGTTGAAACTCCCAAAATGATCCAAGCCTTCTATACCATTATCCTGATGAAGTCATGTCGGCCTACAATGTTGACACCCAAAGAATTCCTCGTATCTCTACCGATAAATAACCAAACAAAAATATGAGATCCGGAACATGTTTCCATCAATGATAACATATTGAAACGAATCAAATGAGTGTAAATTTCCAACAATCTCCCCCTTTGTCATTGATGGTAACGCTCATGTGAAAAATGATAATGGTTTCCATCTGTTGGTTTCATCCCGAGACTACTCCGCCTGAGCTGAATATCCATCTGTGATCATGATTTGAACAAAATACTCAATAGCTTCATATCTCTCGATGCCAAGAATATATTTTTCACCTATACTCCCCCTTTGACATCAATGCCAAAAAATACCAAAAACCAGGACGAAGAATGAAAGATTGTGCATAGAATATCCCAAAATACCTTAATGAAGTTGAACATATTTGAAAATTTCTGGATAGGATTTCTCCAAAAGCTCTAGATAGGTATGCCAACTTGATTTGAGTGTGTTGGAAATAGATACAAGTCCATTAAGCATATGGGCATGTTGTTCACCAAAAGTGATAACCCAATAACACCTGCAAATCTTTCTATGAAATGGCCAATTTCAGTCTACAAAACACATCAGGGCTTGGACAACATAACATAGGACCCTAATTGATCTTCCTACACTTCAAGTTCTGCTAGACCTAGGGGGGGACACCCTTTTGATGCACTAAATACAACAATTATAGACACATAACTGCACCAACACTAAGCAGATAGATCATTTCACAAGCTCAATAGGTTAGGAAACATTACAGATTGGCTAGATCCGTACAAACAATAGGATGAAATAGAGCTTGGAAAGAATGGAACACACACCCCTAAACATAAAGGGAAATAGATTTATCTTTTTAAATGTATATCTGAAACCATCCCAAACCTACAAGACTAGTGCCTTGTTCATCGGGCAATAGGGTCACACACAAAACTATAAATATGAATCATAGATGCAAGTTTGTTTTCCTTAAACAAGATATTCATGCATCAATACCTTATATTAATGCACTATTTGATTCATTCACATATTTATCAGATCTGGATACACATTTCATCATTCATGACTGACTATAGAATTTAAAACCTTCCTTGAAGGATACCTATAAACTGTCACACAATTTCCTTAAAATTGACAAATCTTCATCCTCCTTGAGGATTCAATTTATGATAATGAAATGCATACCTAGAGACAATACTGTGAGGAATTTACTCATGCCTGACACAAGCAAGACCTGCAACTAAAATCACATTTACAACAATGCACTACAATCCTCTGTACCCTGAAACAAAACAAAAGCATTTACAAACTTGGGTCAAGATCTTTAGAAAATGGAAGCCATCAAATCTGGAGCATTTTCCAAATTTCTGGAACCATTACCACTGAGAAGAATTGGGAATAAAAAGAGGAGGAAAGAAAATCAAATCTGCAACTGAAATTATCAAATATCTTCTCTCTAACTGAATTTTACTCCTAGCCAAACTACTTCCAAAATATCCCACATTTGTCAAAATTAACTCCATAATCGGATTCCTCACTCCAAGAGCTTTCTGAAAACATATAGCACTTTATATTTTGGCCAAAATTTAGACCTTGGGCGAATTAATCCCCATTTGTGCTCAATCATTTAAATTATTCAAAATTTAATATAGTTTAAACTATATCATTTATTCATTTTAAATTTGATTTTTGCCTCCATTTGGTCCTAACGCTTTGCCACGTGGTGGGATCTTATTGGTTGATGGGGTTGACCAGACGCCACCTGGGATGACACTTCATCACCGCCATGTCATCTACTTTCTCACTGCCACTTGGCTGCCACATGTACACCACCTCATCGCCATCTCTGTGCCACCTCACCTGGCCCACCTGCTAGACATTTGACTATACTCACCACCTGTGCACCACTTGGCTTTCACCATTTCGCAAGCTCTAACTTTCGTGCATCTTTGGCTTGTGAAATCACGCGGGCCGTCAATCTTGATCTAACATGCTCACTGGTTAACCTGTTGCATTTTCGCCATTTCGTAGGGTGAAACCATGCAGGCCATCGATCTTGATCTAACATGCTCACTAGTTAAGCCAGCCTTTCTTTGCAAAATTTGCCTGTCTGCCTCAAGAAGTGTGCCTATGTGGGGTCCACCTTTGTGTCACTCAATCACCTCCTCCATCACCTCGAGATCCGTGCTCAAACATGGACCCACCTTGGGCGCTCATAGGCAACATCTATCAAAATATTTTATGGCTTAGACATATTACTACTATAGGCTATTCCTTATAAACATTTAAAAATACCACTTCCCAGTGCATGTGGGATAAAACATTAAGCCTAGGACTGTGCATTCTGAAGGTTTTTTTGAAACTTTTCATGGCATTTTTGCATTTGATTAGAATTTCTTTTGTTTTCCTCTTCACTCACCATGTCCTATGTTCCCTTTCGAGATCACATGAAGGGAGAATGTTGCTTGAATGGTTTCAATTGCTGCCAATTTGAAGTTTGTTGCTGGCTGTTACTACCAGATAGAGAGCACGTGAGGAGCTAACTTGCATGAGTTGGAATTTCCAATGGTTCCATACTATCACGCAGTAGGGAGGAGGCATAAAACATGGAGAATGGAGGGTGCTGGCAAAGGCTTTTCATGCCACAATCCATCTCACCCATCATTCAACAATTACCTTTCATGGAATGCTCTACAAACACACCCATCGCATGGAGGAAGGAATGGGGGTTTTTGACTGTTGAATTTGATTAATCTGTAGGTTTTCAGATGTTGAATATCCCCTTCCATCACCATGTGAGAGAGTTATGTTGAAGCAATGCTTAATGTTTAACAAGACCCCCAAATAGCCACGCAGAGGGGTTAGGGATTTCATTTTGGAGGATGCAACTGCAGAAAACGTGGAGTTTGAAGTACACCTACCAATGTGCATTTGCTTGAGATGCTTCTATTTGTCTCTTTACTCACCATGTGAATTGCTGGGAGGAGAGCATGTGAGAGAGAAGCTGCATTCATTTTTTTAAATTGTCTGAAGCTTCTTTGCATCTTCTGCAGTATTTCATTAACTATGTTTTCCTAGAGGTCTATTTTGCTACACTCCAAACTCCATTTTGCATCCACTTGGTTTTTTGACTTTATGTGCTAGCTGCTACCACGTGGGAGTAGGAAGATTTGGTTGAGATTCATTTGCTATTAAACTCTGAAATATTATTTACCATGTCACCCAGGCTGCTGCTTGCATTTGCTATTGAAATTGGCTGTGTGTTGTTTGTTGTTGTCTCCATCTACGCACAACAAAGAGGATGAAAAGGCACATGAGGGGGGTTTGATTTGGTAGAAATTCATATCCTTGGGAGCCTTCCATAGTTTTTATATGCTCAAACATTTCACTAGATATTATGCGATCAAAAGCTCTCTCCATATTAAAACTGGTAATGTCTCCAACCATCTTTAATCCGTGCCCTCCCACAATATAGTGACAACATTGACTCCTCAACCTCATCTAGTGTGTTTATATTACCTGCAAAATAACATGAAGTGACATATTTCTCACTTTGGCCTACACATTAGCATTTCAGATATATGTCTATCCATCCACAGTCAAATGAAGTCGCCTTTTACCATCTTACTGGCGAATTGCAATCGAGCCAGGTCGGGCCCCAAAGTGGGTCCGACTAAAAATAATTTTTGTTTTCAAGCGACTGGCCCTTGGAATGATTTAGGAACTTTAAACACACCTCTGGAAATGATTGGCATCATTTTTAGATCATTAATCCACATTTTACAACCTTCAGGCGATTACACGACAATTTTCGCATTTAATCGCGAAGACGTAATTTTCAAACATGTCAAAACACCTTTCTGGAACTCGCCATCTGACAGGCATGTAATCTGATATACAAGGATGACTTCTACCAAAAGGTTTCTCAAGATGAATCCCGAGCGAAGAGATATTAATTTTCAAAAATGCCCAACTGGCTTTGTCGACACTGCGGACCCGATGAAGTCAATGTCTTGACAACACATGACGCCTTTCTCAAAAATATCAAACGACCTCCGTAGGTCCTCAAATTTGAAACATAGGTACCTTTAAGTACATATTAAAACTTTGAATTATCTGTTCGACCAAAAGATCGACAGGATGTAAACGGTGCACTCACAAAAATAGCTACATTAACTGATATATCACTGAAAGTACAGATAACTGAAAATGATAGCTAAATGAATCCTTTTGAAAACCGATCAAACGGATTGATAAAGGCGTGAAATTTTAAATGTAGCTCATAATTTATACTGACATCAGCCTGGAACAAACATTATGGCATGATGCTTACTGAGGCAACTTTTACACTTATGCAAAATAGGGCTCCGACTAGCTGTTGAAATAGGGACTAATCAAACCACACAAACTGCAAACGGATTTGACTTCAAAAACTGAGCAAATGGATTCGTCAAGACCTGAAATTTTGTAGGCTGACTCACATTAATGCGTATAATTGAATCCATTTTGAATTTCTCCATGACAATCAAAAGGGCAAAAGATATAATTTCTCAAAGTAGGCTACTCAATAAAATCTACATTTGTGCCTAAAATGCACTTTCAGCTCACCCCTCAAACTGGGTACCTCATAAACTTATCCAAATTGAATTCTGAAAGTTTCACTTCACTTCATAGGCCAAATGAAAGGTGTGGGACATGAATCCTGAGCCTTACCCTCTGAAAATCAATTGGCTCCATTTTACCCCCTTGCTAACTAGGCCATTCAAACTGACTTATTTGGAGATGCAAAGCAAAATTTTGAAGTGGGCCTCAAAACTTGACCCAATTTTAATGAGTCCCAATATGGCATATGACTCTTTATCCTTAAGTTTTGTCGATGTGGGCTTACCAACCATATCAATACACTCCTTCTTATGTACACTTAATGAGTCCAATGTAGGACTCACCAATCCTCTAAGACCTCTAGCTCTCCTTATAATTATTTTTATGTCTCTTAAGAGATGAAACTTAAGCTTTCAATACAAAAATATGACCATCAATAGATGTCAAAGAATTTGTTGCATCAAAAGAATTGACTATACCTAAAATATTCTCCTGAGTATCCTTAATTCTTTTATCCATATCTAATGTAAGTAAACCCATGTTACAACATACTTTGTAAATATTAGTAGATTGCCTTAATCCATTATCAATCAAGTTCAACTTATCATTAATCTACTTCTTCTCCAACTCAATCATCTAATCAAATGTTGTTTTCTTAGCCTGTGTAAACCTCTCCAGTGCCTATTGGTTTGATATTTGCTGTAAAGATTGAAAGTCCTTTGAAATGTGCTTTGTGATTGTTTTAAACTTATCAGATGGGCTTGATTCTTTGTCAAATTTGTACTTTACAAATTACAAATAGACTAATCAATAACTCCTTTGTCCATAGATCCTTCCTTCATACTTTTTTGTGCTGTCATCATCATGAGCTCAGTTGAACTCATCTCAGTTAATATTTTATGTTCAACCTGTGAGCTGTCAATTGACAACAATGATGTGCTCACTATAGGTTCCCTGCCAGATTCCTCTCACTTCTCCTTTGGTTGTTTAACTGTTATAGCTTCCTCTATTGCATTGGTGGCTTCATCACTTGGTGCAATATCAGTTACTGTCAGTTCCTCCTCATGAATTGTGACCTCAACCTATACATTCTGATTTGGAGAATTATTGTTCTCAGCATTAGTAACTTGTACACTTTCAACCTTTAAACTCTTAGAATCTACCAGTATCTCAATATTTTTCTATACATTAGTTTCTTATGGGGGCTCAATATCCAATATCTTAATATCGTTCAAAATTGAAGATGAGGTACCTGTTATACCTTTATCTTTTCCTTCAACTGGGATGTCTGAAGAATCTATTTTAACCTTTGGTAAAGTATAAAAAATCAGGGTTTCCAACAAAGAATTGAACCCATGCCTTGTGGGTCTTAGTGACTATCTCATTAACCCTTCCTAACATAAGACTAACTATCCTGTTCTTTCTATGAAATATCTTCATGTTTGCAACCTCAAGAGTCCTATCTAACTCCTCTAGAGTAATGGATGCACAAGTAGATAACAAGTCTTGAATCTTTATATTCTTGTCTTCCTCCATTCCTAATAATCCTTCTAGCTTCTAAGTTGTGATATAACTATGCTGGTATTTGATTTTCAATTTGTAACAAGGATTTTTTATATATATCCAAATACAATAAAAATGATTCATCAACTTCTCTTTGTTAATCACTATCTAAATGCTCATAATAAAATTGTACATTTTTCAACATAGCATCCTTAGTTATTTCATCAACCAATTCTTCACAAGTCTTGGGTGGAATAATAGTTACATTACTTGATACAAGTGAAAGATCAGTGTCATCCATCATCTTTCTTCATCCAGTACCAGATGGAGTAGAAGGTTTTTCCTTTGGAGCATATTTATGTGTCGTTACCCTGATTGTAACCTTCCCAACCGGTTGCTTCTATTGGCATTGCATGAAAATTGCATTGAAGAAGTATAGTATTTTCATTGATCTCAATAGAAATCGGTAATGAAACAATAGATTAACCGGTCATGAAGCAGTAAAGCAACTAGTAATGAAGAAGTAAAGCAACCAGTAATAAAGCAGTTAAGATCAACCGGTAGCCGTAACTAGTTGGGAAGCATAACCCTACCTGATAAAGCTTGGCGATCGATTGTGATAATTTATGATCGAATGATGACCGATGATGAAGATCCCACATAATCATGTTGCATATGATGACTTTTGAAAAGGTTTTGGTGCATAAAGATAACCATTGATCTTGGGAATAATCAAATTCATAGTATGAAGTGGCAAACATGAGACATGTTAAAAGATTGAAAGTTTGGTGACCCAAGAGTGGTTGTAGATGCCTAGAAGAATGTAAAGTTAATTGCATATAATCTAATGGTCAAGATTGAACCGATGTGTTTGTAATCTCTATGAGAATTTTAGGGTTTATGTTGTGTTACTGACATAATGTATTCATTCATAAGGTCGATGGATTGAATGAAAGAGTGGTTGGAAAATTTGATTGTGTGAAAGTGATTGTTGTTGAACTAGGATGTGTGTCTATAGAATGATGTGAAGGCATATAGGAGAGGTAAAGGATCTGATTCAACAAGGAAGTTTTGTTTTCTGATTGGTCAAAGAACTTGTTATTCTCTAACCATAACAACAGTAAAAACCCTTAACTAGGTAAGCTCTAACAATATTGTTATTAAAATACTCTCGCCAAGAGATCCATTAGCTTGGATTTGAAATCCTCTAATGAGGTTACCTTTAATAGGGTATTACCTTTAATAGGGCATTGTTGGTAATTTGGTGGAATTGATTATGTGTTGTTGTTGTCATGGAGGATTGCACCCATGATGCTAAATTTAGAAACAAGCAATCCTATGAAACATGGAAACACCCTCTAGCCTGTGGGTTGCTCAAAGTGAAGGTGAATCTACAAAGATCAGGTCAGCTTCCTGTTCTCATGGATCTCCTACACTAACTTCTTGTGGAAAAGGGGTAAAAGTCTATTGGCATATGGACACTCCAATGAGACATTGTATGTGATTGAAGGTTTTGTCATTGATGGCAACCTTGCAATCCTATGGCACCGGAAAGACATCATACCGACAAAGCATTACATAGGCAAGACAGTGCACCAGCATCAACAAGATCACTCTACACTAGCACAAAAGCAAAAATGTATACCGGCATAGAGGTCGGCAGGATTTTTGATATGTAATATTTTGTTTATTATTGTAAGCCGACTTGGAAAATTGTAAAATGACTCTTGTATATAAAGGAGATCATTGTAGACATTTAGTGAGGTAATGTAGTGAGCATTAAGAAAATTATTAGGCAGACCTAATGTGTGGATTATAGGCCAACGGTATATGTAAAGAATAGAGTTAGAACCGGTACTAAATCTGGCATTGGAGATGCTATTGTAAAGCAGTACAAATCATTAGATTAGTATAATCCTCATTGTAAGTCAGTGTGACTTCTCATTGAGTAGTGAGCTCTAGGCAGTTGGCCTCCTACATGTGCAGGCCCCTATTGTAAGTAATATTCTCTTATTGGCCAGTGAGTGAATATTGTGGGTCACAAATCCCACTGAGGTTTTTCCCACACTAGGTTTCCTCGTTAAACATCTTGTGTTATGGTGTTCTTTTAATGTGGATGTTTTTGATTCTGTTTATTGCATTAATTCTTGCATACCGATATACTGCTATTTTATGTTCTTCATGTTTCAAATTAAGAAATTCTCATTACTGGTTAGATACTGATTCACCCCCCGCTCTCAATATCTATGGGAATCCTAACAATTGTTATCAGAGCCTGGTCCTCTATTTTCAGAAGCCTAATAGCTTGAGGAAGATCTTGACACCGATAAAGATGGAAAATCTGATGAAGCAACTTGAAGGAGCTCTTACTGACTATGATGCAGAGAAGTTGAAAAATATCAAATTAGAAGATGATTTAAGAGCAACTCAAGATATCATTCAGGCACTTCAAGAAAATCTTACTATTGCAAGAAATAAGAGAAGAGAACTTTGTGAAAAATTGCAAAATGAGAATGATGAAAAGGAATCTCTTAATGATATGATAAGCAAGCTGAAACAAGAGATCATGACGACAAAAAATGAAATGTAGGATATGACTATGAGATTTTGCAAAGAGATTGAGGATAGAAAGAAGAATGAAGAAGAATTAACCAGAAGGCTAAGTGATGCAGCAAATGAGAAGATGAGACTTAGCTACGAAAATGACATGTTGAAGACAAATCTGATGCATACTCAAAATGACTCAAATGAACTAATGAGACAAAAAAAAATCTTGGAAAGGGAATTGGAAACTACAAATCAAGATAAAGAAAAATTCAAGAAAGCTTAGAAGAACTTGTTACCTTATTGAAGAATCAAAAACCTAAAGGTGACACTTCTAGAATTGGCTTTGAAGTTGGTGAAAGCTTCGGTACTGCAAATACTCAGGATCACAGCAAACCGATAAGACCACCTAATGCATATAAATTCAATGGAAAATGCTTTAACTGTAATAAGTATGGTCATAGGGCAAATGAATGTAAATCTAGGAATTATCAAAATATCAATACACCCATCGGTCAATGTTCCAAATGCAACAAAGTTGGTCATAACTCTGAAAACTATAGAATGAATGTGAGATGTTATGTTTGTGGAAGATTTAGACATTTATCTAATCAATGCAAAACACAAACCGCCATAGGTTACAGGAAAGCTACTCAGAAAAATAATGTAACTTGTTATGCATGTAACAAGATTGGGCATATTGCTAAATTTTGTAGAAGTAAAGGTACACCGATAGACAACAAAAGTGCTAGCTTGAAAGGAAAAGAAAAAGTTGAAGAGGCTAAGCAAGAATTCTCAAAGCAATGGAATAGAAAAGCTGATCTAAATATTGAGAATACTCCTCCACTGGTAGAACCAACAAATGCTTCACCAACAGGATAGAGTGATGCTTCACCGGTAGGATAGAGTAGTGCTCCATCGGTAGGAAGTTCTTCATCTAATTGAAGAAAATTTCCTTGAGGGTTTGGCAATCTAATGATACATATGCTATTATTCCCTCGGTTAGAGATAAGAAGTTAAAAATTACTCATTACCGGCAAACAATGTTAAGTGAATACTTAACTGGCATGCAATTAATGTGGTAGATGGTGAAAAGACATTATAAAAATAAGGTTTTGGCTCCATTTCATTTCACCATGATTTCAAACTTTCAGAGAGCGTGAAGATTCTGAGCTAAGGCATTTCGAGCAAGAAGCAAGCACACTCCAAGCAATCATCCATCCAAGACAAAAAAAAAAAGGTATTTAATCATGGCATCCACCTCTGCAATTGAATACATAGCTAACACTATTGTTGTGGAAGTAATTAAAAGACCTAGGCCCGTATTTCAGTTAGTCCCCGAAATAGAAAAGAAGGATGATAACTTAGGTGCATTTTCTCAAATCCGTAAAGGTGTTGTATATGTTGAAGACCCTAGAATGTGCATCCATTGCAACATTGAAGTGTTAGGAGATGAGGAAATCAAAACCATGTATAAAACTGAGATATGTGATGATACCAACAATGTTAAAGCTGAACACAAGATTATTGAAACCCTGGGATTCACAGAACTCCTTAGCATCCCTGAATTTCCTAAGGATGTGATTAGGATAGTGTTAAGCAGAGTTCATGGAGAATTTTTCTAGTTAGATGCAATTCATAAGATCACCAAAGAAGTCGTAAAGGCTGTCACAGGGTTACCGGCCACCAGTAAAAGACCAAACAAAAATAAGAAGGTTTCAAATGATTTAGTCATAGACCTAATAGGTGCAACATTTGATAAGAGATCTCTAAGGGTTAACGATGTAAAGGATACAAATGTGAGATTCATAAGCATGATATTATGTTACAAAGCCACTCATGCTAATAGACTTAACTCAGTTTCAAGTTTATGCATTAAGAGTGCTTATGACATGATAACAAACAATACAAAAATTGACATCTGTGAATGGTTAAAGGATGAACTGATAGACAACCTTGGAAAGATAAAGAAGGATAAGAAAGGAACTTTCAGATTTGGAAATCTATTAGTATGCCTAATGCTTCATATAACAAAGCAGGTTCCTGGTATAGGATATAAAGAACTAGGATATGACATACCGGTAGGAAAGCAATTGACAGAATTGTTTAATTCCATGGGTGAGAACAAGGAAAACAACATTCATGACTTTTTCCAAGCACTAAAGACAAAAATGAAGAAAAGGATAAGGTTATCTCAGAAAATTGTAGATAAATACAAAGATGATATATGCTTTGTTATTAAAAAGGATGAAATATGGATGGAAGAAGTCATCCCAAGGACAATTTGGGTAACCGAAATGGGCTATGAGACAGATGACCACATAGTTGAAACTTATGCCAAAGCACTTCTGGAAGCCCCCAAAGAACCTAAGGAAGAAGTATTTGGTAGTGTTGAAACCATAGAAAGCCAAATATAGTCCAAGAAAAGAGTGAAGAAGGTAGAGGCATTTATGAGGAAAGGATCCAAACAAGCAAAGGCCATTAAGGAAGATGTATTAAAGAAAATTGGCATAACAGAAGATGAGTTGGCAGCCCCACAACCTGAAGCTCATCTATCACCGGTACGTACTTCTTTGGAAGGTGACATGCCAGCAACCTTTAAAAGAGTTGTTAGGAAAAGAGATCCCTCACCGACAACCACTCCTTCAACTAGAAGGACAAGGTAGAAGAAACAAGCTGTGAGATCTCCGGTCAAAAAGGTCACACCTAAAAAGAAGCTAACTCCTAAGAAAAAGGAAAAGACAAAAACTGACCTGGCACCTCTAGACATATTGCTAAATGAGATCACAGAGGAAGGAAAACTGAAAAACATAGGGAAAATTTATGACACTCTATCTGCTGATGAGAAAGGGCAAGTTGAGGAATCTGTAATACTGCATATGGACATGTACAAAAAGTTTTTGATGGAAGTAATCACTGAAATTCCTAATGATTTGTACAAAAGACTTGAGGCCAGAAGGGAAGGAGTGATTGAATTAGACAAGAAAATAAAAATAGAAAAACTACTTGCTGTATATCTGGTAAACTCTCCAAAGGAAATTGATGATCTGATTGCTTAGGCAAACCAGACAGTTTTCTCCACTGCACACTAGCATATTTCACTGATGCTAGGAAGAGTTATAGAAGTTACAGAGGAAACAGAAGATGGTTGGGACATATTCCTTGTTGAAAAGGAAAAACAAGAAGAATACAGGAATCCCAAGCCTATTAAGGTATGTCAGAGGATAAGGACAAAGGGAAAGGCAAAGTTGGTGGACCTCCAAGCATAAAGGTTAAAGACAATCTACCTCCACTTGTGAAAATTACAACCATTGAAGACCAATTGACAGCAGAAAGCATGGATGTAGAGGATAGCAATCCAAATCCTGAAGTCCTATACACTGTAAATGTTGATACCCAAAAGATCAACATAATAGTTGATAAAGATACAACTGAAAAGTCAGATATGGCTAAAGAGCCTCTGGTAACAGGAGATACAGAGCAACCGATAGCGGATACAGGGAAAAATATGGAATCTGAGGCACAAATAGAGAAACCAACAGAGCTAAAGGCTCTGGAATAGGCTCACAAGGAAACAATGCCACCGGTAAGCAATGAAGCAGGAAAACCAGTGCTAAAAGAAATGCAAACACAAACTGACCTGCCAGAGGCCAATACAAGTATGATTATTTCCACCAGGACTCAGACTCTTGGATCATCATCAACATTCAAGTCAACTAATGTGATTGAGGTATTACTTGAATCCATTAAAAAAATAACTGACTGCAGTTCACAGGCTTATAAAGCAATAGATGATTCAATACCAATTTTGAAAATAATTGCTCCTGATTCTAATATAGATAATAAAGATTCTTTAGGACAATTGGATACATTATGTAAATACATTTCTAGAAATATTGAGAAAATAAAGGAAGAATCAGTAAAGGACATGGTAGAAAAGGAGAAACATAAATTCTTTGATGAAGAAATAAAGAAGTGTAACAGAGACTTTGACACACTTCTACCAGAACTATGTAGTTTTTTGAAAGAGTAAAAAAATATATATAAAGACACATGCAAAACAAACTTCTTGACTATAGATATTGATAAGAAAATAAGCAAGACACAGGATGAGATAAATAAGCTTGCAGACAATTTTGTCAACTCATCGGATTCACTATCTGTTTTTGAAGATAAGTTAGAAAATTTTGAGGAAGAATTGCTTAAACAGGAAAGAGAGAAAGAGAGAATAATAAATAGGGCAAAACACTTGAGATCTAAACTGAGTCCAAGATTGGACTATCTAGCATCTCTGCGGAAAGAAATCTCAGAGGCATTAGCACAGGGAAGTAAAACACCGACAGAGCAATTGCAGCATCTCACCAAACTGTGAAGAGGATTGAAGCAACAATAAAAGATAACAAAAAGTTTATGGATAGTATAAACTTAATTTTGGGTGATCTTTTTCAGATAATAACTACCCAACGATAGGGTTGAGGATATGGACAGATGTAACTACAAACTCTACTAACATCTTGACAACCTTTGCCATTGATGCCAAAGGGGGAGTAGTAGGATGAGAAAGTTCAAAGCCAGGAATCATATGCTCAGGGGGAGCCCTTCATATTTTTGGTAAACATTCTTTTTGGTAAATTTTTTTTGGACTACACATTTTGGACACCTTTTGAAATTTCTCATGAGTGTTGCCATCAATGCCAAAGGGGGAGATTGTTGGCATATGGACACTCCAATGAGACATTGTATGTGATTGAAGATTTTGTCATTGATAGTAACCTTGCAATCCGATGGCACTGGCAAGACATCATACCAACAAAGCATTACATAGGCAAGACAGTGCAACAACATCAACAAGATCACTCTACACCGGCACCGGCACCAGCACAGAAGAAACGATGTATACTGGCATAGAGGCTGATAGGATTTTTGATATGTAATATTTTGTTTATTATTGTAAACTGACTTGGCAAATTGTAAAATGACTCTTGTATATAAAGGAAATCATTGTAGACATTTAGTGAGGTAATTTAGCGAGCATAAAGAAAATTATTAGGCAGACCTAATGTGTGAATTATAGGTCAAGGGTATATGTAAAGAACAAAGTTAGAACCGGTACTGAATCTAGAATTGGAGAAGCTATTGTAAAGTAGTACAAATCATTGGATTAGTATAATCCTCATTGTAAGTCAGTGTGACTTCTCATTGAGCAGTGAGCTCTAGGCAGTTGGCCTTCCTGCATGTGCAGGCCCCTATTGTAAGTAATATTCTCTTATTGGCCAGTGAGTGAATATTATGGGTCACAAATCCCACCTAGGTTTTTCCCACACTGTGTTTCCTCGTTAAACATCTTGTTTTATGGTGTTCTTTTCATGTGGATGTTTCTGATTTTGTTTATTGCATTAATTCTTGCATACCGGTATACTGCTATTTTATGTTCTACATGTTTCAAATTAAGAAATACACATTACTGGTTAGATACTGATTCACCCCTCCCCCTCTCAGTATCTATGGGAATCCTAACAAAGTCTCGCATGTAATAAAAAAAACCTATCCTAATGGAGGTGATACAACAAAATGATGCAGTTCTACTTAATATCCTAAAATTATAACCAACTACAACAAGAACCAAAAATTATCTCATGAATCAAATAAGATCATGAAATTCATAAACATTTCATGTGAAGGCTCAAAGCTATCTAACTTCTGCATGTAGGAAAAGTGATTTTTCACAAACATGCAAAGAACTAGAAACCAAATGAACACAACCCACAACCTGAACTTACTATGAAATCTTCCTATTTCTACAAAGCATAAATGAGAAAAAGAAAAGGATTTAGAATTAAATCACAATAACTTCGTCAAATCACTCATCTAACAATGGAAAAATAAGAAATAATTGACAAGGAAATTGAATCTCTCTATTGCAAAACTAAAAATAATCTCTAATACAATGCTAAAAACTGAAAAAAATGTTGAGCTACAATGCCTTTTTGAAAAAATGTGTATGTAAAAAAGAAATAACCAGAGGCAAAAAAGAAGCAAAGAAAGAATATATAGAAATTATGATGAATCCCCTTCAAAAACCCTAAAAAACACTGCATGAGAAAAGCCTTGGGAAAATCTACCCCAAAAATGGCATAAAAACTCATGCATAATCTATATAATAATCTCTAATGCTCAAAAGGACTACCATTGATCTTGCATGAAAAGAAAATCTCTTTACTGAATATAAAATTGCCAATCTCGCCCAACAAAGATTCACTAAAAAAGAAGAAACCTTTGTTTGAAAAAATGCATATTTATGTATAAAAATGGCTATCCCCATGTGAAAGCTAAATGATGAACTAAACTGTGACTGTATATTAAAAGAAATACCATTGAAAATATCAAATGTATTCCCTCGTAACTGCACTTCATGCTGAAAAACCTGTTAAAAATGATTGAAGAAATGCATCTCTTTGTTTCATGAGCATTCCAATGGTATGCAACTCTTGCATTTTAGACAATCGATCAGTGTCTGCATTAATCTTTTATGTAGAATTATCTCCTTGCTTGAAGGGCTTTTCACTATTCAAACAACCAGTTCTGAGTCCACCGTGCAATTTTTATTTATTGCTAGCCACTAGATCACCTGCATTAACCATGGCTGCTTACATTAACCATTTGTTTACTTATAGCAGGCCCCACCATTTGCTTTTATCTCTGGTTTTTTTCTTTCTTCATCCTAGACCCACGGGAATGAGCAACGATAATGTACCTTGAATCATTGAACCACTTTGTTCAAGTTCAAAGCTGACTTAAAAATATATACATTTGCTCATCTATAGCCTTGTACCACATGTCAGCCTCTAATTTTCTTGTTGGTCCACTTTGTCTACCATCTGGACTGCCATCTTAACTGCCACTAGACCTGGATCCACCTTGTCTGTAAGTCATAGTGATAACTAGACATGCAACTTTTCCTTGTGCCTTGGTGACAACCATAGGATCTTCCAGACTTGCCCAATCTTTAACCTCTCTAAGCACTTTCTCTTATGTCACGGTGTCACCATGTGTCTCCACTTTTGGATCCAACTAGGTACCACCTTAAACTACCATGTCATCAGTCGCTATGTCATAGGGGATAATAATTGTGTATCTTCATCATGTTGTATAGCGACGACCATTGATTTGTCAAGAACATGCTTGCCTTTTACCTCTTTTTGTTTTCTTTTATCTCTCGATCCTAGGCCCATGGGAAATGAGTGATGATAATGAACTTTGAACCATTGAACCATTTTGAAATGGTGAACTACTTTGAAGTTCAAGATCAAGGTTGACTTAGATATCTGCTCATCTATAGAGTTTTGCCACATGTTAGCCTCAAATTTGCTCGCGAGTCTACTTTTCCTGCCATCTGGACCTGGACCCACCTTGTCACCAAGTCACGGTGATAACCTAGTGTGCAACTTTCATTAGTGCCTTAGCGACCACCATCTGATCTTTTTCCTGACCCTTGGATGAGATCAATCTTCTCGATCTTTACTCTTGGTCTGTCCATGGTTCTTCATCTTCTCTCTACCATGTGGAGCATCCTCATTCATTCTAAGCCAACCTGGACGACCACATCATCAGTCACCATGTCACATGAGATAACCAGTGAGCATTTTTATCTTATGGTATAGTGATGGCCATTGATATAACTTCAAACTAGTTGATCTTTAACCTCTTAGCCATTCACCTCCCCTTTGCCTTTTCCGCACGTGCTTTGTTGCCAATTTGCTATGATAACCACTAAGCACCTTTCTATAGTGATATAGCGATGGTCCTTAGAACCTTTGGATTATGATTGATCTTTCCTCAACTTTCTTGATATTTAACCCCATCTCATCTTCTCTCTTGTGCCGTGTGTCCACATGTGTCAGCCTATGATTGGCTCATGAGATTTTCTTGGGAACCACCTGTCTATCGGGCCACCATGCGTCCTACTCTATTGGATCTCTTCTTTTGGCCAAACTACTCTCTTGGTGAACCATTTACCAATCTCATTGAACATAAGGTTTCATAGATATTATTATGTCGATGAAACTGAGCCTTTAGTGAAACTCTTTTGCGACTCATTGCAGTCAAGATCTGCTCGATGTCGATGGAACTAAGCTTTCGATGAAATCTTTTCGAGACTCATCATGGTTAAGATCAGCTCGATGTCACCCATTTGTAACATGTCACCAGCCACTAGAATGCCACCTATCTGCCACCTATCCTTGGTCTTATACTCTCTGTTCTGCCACATCATCAGTCACCAAGTCACGATGATAATCTAGTGTGCATCTTTTCATTGCAACATAGTGACAACCGTTAGATCTCTATGATCATCATTGATCCTTCTTCAAGTTGCTCACTCTTTAGCATTTTCCCACTAGCCGGTGACAAAATTAGGATGCCTTGAGATACGCATACATGAGGTCCACTAGGTCACGAGCTGCCTCTTCTTGCCAAAAACCCATAAGCTTTGACACTATATTTATATGTGGCCTTATATTTAAATGTGATAAAATCCCTCTGCATGGCCAATGTGGGATAAAAGGTCCTCCTGCCTAGCGACTGAAACCGCTTGGAAACTCTGGCCTTATAAAACACCCTTTGGTGCCCAAGTAAAAACTTTACAGAGGTTGATTGCATTTTTGTCTAAGTTTATTTTGGCCTTAAGGTTTTAATAGCCACAACATTTCATTTGCAATGGAGCATAATATTTTGGCGATCTATAGCATGTTAAGATCAACCCTCATGGGAGCCACATTTTAACCCACATGTTGTCTTACTTTCCTGTATCTACACATGAAGAAAACAAGTTAGAAAAAATAGAGCATTTCTTCCTGGTTCATGATTTGATCTTTTCAGAATGAATGAATGCAAGGCTTCATTAGGGCACCAAATTTGGCATGTGCAAAATTTTGGTAACATTTTTGGTGACCTCTCAGGGTTGTTTGCTTGCTAAATAGTAGAATCCAGTAGCCTAGCATATCAATTGGGTTTTGAGTCAATTTTTCTTGTCCTCAAAATTGATCTCCTTGAAAGAACTTATTCAATTTAAACTACTACAACTCTACTTATAGCTAAGCTTGACAACTGTTGAAAAGAAAGAAACTACAACTATTCTACTATGTACATATGCAAACTGTTAGTACTCAATAGCATAATTTGAGGTGAATCCAATTGATAGGGATTGGCAAAACTTCTCCATCCAATTTAGCAAGCTAGAAAGCATTATGTTGTTTGCATTCTGTAATAACATACAAACCATCCCACTTGGCATCAAACTTGGCATGCCTACTAGGTTTGTTCTTTAACTCATCCCACTTGAAAACAAGATCACCTTGATTAAATATGCATGGTGAAGCTTTTCTATCAAAGGTTATCTTGATCTGAGCATGGTGAATTTCTAATTTTCTATATGCTTCCCTGTGAGTTTCTTCTAACTCCATAAGCTAAGCAAGCCTAATCTGCATTGGTTGTTCTTCAAGTAACTCAGACTCTTTTACATAATTCAAAGTTGGCAATTCAGCTGAAATAGGCAACTTGGCTTCTTTGCCATAAGTTAAAACATTAGGAGAGTTACCTATTGATCTCTTTGGTGTAATTATGTCAGCCTAAAGGCCTAACTTGAGCTTTTCATGCCAAGTTCTTTGATTCTCAACAATGGTCTTCTTAATAATGTTGATCAAGTTCTTGTTAGTTGATTCTACTTGTCCATTATCCTCAGGGTAATAATTGGATGAAGTATTCATATATATATTATGCTTAACTGACCAATTTGAAAGTCTAAAACCAATGAAAGCTAAAGCATTATTAGAGATGATTGATTTTGAGGTACCAAACCTGGACACTAAGTCTTGATAGAAATTCAGAATAGAAGACTCATTAGCTTCTTTCAATTGAACTTCTTCTGTCCACTTTGTAAAATAATCAATTGCTATAAGAATCCATTTGTGACCTGCACTTGAAGGTGGACTAATAGGTCCTATAAAATCAAGCCCTGACTTTGCAAAAGGCTTATCTACTTCAATTGGTTGCAAAGGCAAGAATGAAAGCCTTTGTTTGCCTACAAACAATGAACATTTTTCAGATTTCTTTACCGATGAGTGAGCATCTTTAGACATTTCAGGCCAATAATAACTAGCTCACATAATTTTTAGGGTTGTTGTTCTTGCTGCAAAATGACCTCCTGTACGTCCTTCATTAAATTCTTTTAGAAATTTTTCTATTTGATCTGGCTCAATGCATCTTAATAGAACATCATTATAATCCTTTTTGAAAAAAATACTATTTATTAAAGCATAAGGAATGACTTGTATCCTGAAATACCTTTGTTTTGATCTATCTAAGCCTTCTGGACTATCACCAGTTTGTAAATAGTGGGAAATTTGCTGATTCCAAGTGACTGGCAAAGCTAGGACAATAGGTTGTTCTTCATTATTAATAATTTTTTCAACTTGTTTCTCCTCTTCTTTACTAATTTTTGTACTTTCAGTAAGTTGTTCACATTAACCCTTGCCTCTACCTAGTTTGGTTACTTTAATAGATATGTCATATTCCATTGCCTTAGGAATCCAACCTGCCCTTTTGTCATTTATGTCTTTGCTGAGAAAAAACTCTTTTAATGTATGATGGGCAACCATAAGCTGAATCTTATTATAGAGAGCATGTGCCTAAATTTCTTTAGACTTCTTATTACTGCTAACACATGTTTTTCTACAAATGAGTATCTAGTCTCATAATCATGCAAAATGTGGCTAAAGAAATCAACTAGCTGTTCTAAGCCTTCATCATTTTGCTAACATAACATTGAAGAAATAGTATCCTCACTCCCAAAAGCATATCGAATAAAATCTTTCTTAAAATCAGGATTAATGAGAGTAGGAGCTGCTGCAATTGCTTCTTTAATTTCTTCAAAATTGTTCTTACCTTCCTTAGTCCATTGAAAAGGAATGTTTTTCTTAAGCATGGTTGTAAGTGGCTACATCAATGCTACAATATTAGGAATAAATCTTCTGATAAAGTTAATCCTACCTATTAAACTTTGGAGTCCCTTCTTATGTGTTGGTAATGGTAATGCAAGTATGGTTGTGATCCTCTCAGGATATATTGAAATCCCATGCTTTGAAATAATATATCCGAGCAACTTGCCTTGATGAACAACAAATATTCTCTTCTTGGGATTTAACAAAACTCTATATTCCCTACATGTCTGAGATGGTCAAGATGTTCATTAGCATTTTCAAAAAAAATAGTTACATCATCTAGGTAAACCAAAACAAACTTATTAATCAGGCCTTGAAATGCCATATCCATTGCACACTGAAATGTTATCCCTACATTGGTCAGTCCACATGGAATTTTATTATAAGCCATTGTACCCCACTTGGTAGTAAATGATGTTTTGTACTAATCTTCTTCTTTGACTAGAATTTGGTTATATCCTGAATAACTGTCAAGTAATGAGAATCTCTTTGAGCTTGATACAACCTACAAAATTTTCTTTATTGAGGGCAGTGAGTAATGGTCTTTCAGGGATTCTCTATTTAGATCTCTAAAATCAACACATAATCTTAGTTCACCATTCTTTTTCCTCACGAGAACTACATTGGATGCCTAGGATGTGTGTTGATTGGAAATATGATGTTTCCTTCAATCAGTTTATTTAACTTAGTCCTCATAAGATGTTCTAATTTTGGATTAACAGGCCTTTGTTTCTACATTATTGGTTTTGCATTATCTACCCACTCTATGGTATGCTGAGCTAAATGAGGATTAAATACTTTCAAATATTCATACCTCCATGTGAATATGTCATTGAATTCTTGACAAAGAAGCCTTTTTTTTCTTCAGGGGTACATACCTTGCCAATTTTTAGTAGCTTGTCCTTGAATATTTCAATAGGTTCATAATATTCTTCCTTCACAAACATGTTGCATTTATCCTTCCTGAACTAATCATCTGTATTAAAAATAGATTCAAGGGTTACGGGACCCTTGGGTAACCTGTTAGTTTTCAATTGGAGAAATGGATTCTCATATTGATCATTGA
The DNA here is from genome assembly GCF_030272615.1 of Cryptomeria japonica. Lineage (NCBI taxonomy): Eukaryota > Viridiplantae > Streptophyta > Pinopsida > Cupressales > Cupressaceae > Cryptomeria > Cryptomeria japonica. The sequence continues at coordinate 90,062,406 of NC_081415.1, forward strand.
ACTTACACTAATTTCCAACATAAAACTCAGCTTCTTCAATTAGGAAATTAGTAATCTACTCATTTGAGTCAAAAACTTTCCAATTAACAGTGTTATCTGGAACTAAGGGTCTTACTACAACTTTAACATACTGTTGTCTATGAGTATTTCCTACCTCATCTGGTATGTCAAATTGAGCACCCAAGGCAGCAAGTCTATCTGCTTCTTTTATTTGACTTCTAGGTATGGACAACAGATTAAATGCATCAAAATATTCAATTAAATTCCAAATTCTATGCTTGTACATTTTCAAAACATCATTCTTGGTGACATGGATATTCCTTGGTTCACAACTAGTTCACTATCACAAAAACCTTGTAAACATTTAACTTTTTTTTGCCTAGCCCATTCTAAGCCATGTGTTAATGATTCATACTCATATGTATTGTTTGTACAACTAAAAGAAAATCTGAAAACAATGTAGTATCTCATACCTTTGGGTGAAACTAACATATCACTGCCTCCAAAACCATTCTTACCTCTTGAACCATAAAAAAAAAGCTACCAAACATGATTTTGCTACTATTCTGACTATTGGTCAAGTGGAAAATCCTCTTTTTCAAGCTTAGGAATAACATAATCCTCCTCATGAATCATATAAACACCAAGACCTATTTCATCCATGTTGATGAAATGATCTTCTATAGTATTATGGGTTGCCCACTCATCCAAATTTACGTGAGGTATGCCTTGAACAAGTGTATCTAGATCTTGGATAGGTGGTAACTCCTCGTGGTCTCTTATGGTAAGATTTTCATTTATAGGACTTGGGGTATATGGTTCTAACTAGCAAGTGGGTTGGGGTTCTGACTTAACGGTAACCTTAGTACCATACCGGGTTCTCAAAAACAAGTGTGACCAATTAGTAGAAAGGTATCCTCCTAATTTTGTTGTGAAATCTCTAGATAGGAAAATAGAAAAGTGTGGAGGTAAATCAACTATGTACATGCCCTAAGATATTAAAAAATTAGGACAAGCATGCAAAGTCAAACTGAGATCTTTGACCAATCCAACTAACTTAACTGTTGTTCCATCTAACTACACAACTCCTCTACAAACAGGCTCATAAATTAGACCAAATTTATCTGCAAGATCTTAGGCATAATTGAACTAGTGGATCTTGAGTCTATCAAGCAATTGTGGACTAGATGGTTGCCAATTATCAATGTTACAAAAAATGGAGGATTTGGTGTTTGGATTGGCTGATTATTCTTAATTGGGATATCATTAGCTAATAGAAACTTTGGGTTGATCTTTTTGAGGCTCATTAGTCAAGGAAAGATTATCCGATTTGTCTCTTAGCAATTTCTTTTGTCCAGGAATTTGCAATGCATCTATCATTGTTATGGAAACATTGGTTTTTACTATAGATTCAATAATATAAAATGGAACACCACTAGCCTTATGTTGTACTTTTGGGATAGAAGGCTCTTGATGAGCTAGTTTTAACTGAGATTGAACTTTCTGTTGTTCTTTAGGTACTGGAGGTTGTCCTCTTGGTAAAATCTACACATTCTAGATAGGTGGAGGTGTACTAACAACTTGCTGACTTGTAGAAGCTTGTTGTTTTCCTTTATGTGGTTATTGTCTAGATTTATTTTAATTTTGTCCATTATTTACAGATTGTTGTTGATTATTTGTAGTTTGTTGTCCAATTTCAATAGCATGTTTCTTTAACCTTGTATTTTCTGCAACAGATGAAAAAGGTCTATTTTGTTCTTGTGAATGATTAACTCCACAAAAGTCCTCACCTTGCCAATTCATCATAGCCACCTTAGGACCTTTTGGTTCCTCATTTATACCTACATGTTGATAAGACATGTTATTTTGAACCATCAAAGCTTGTGATTGAGCATTCATTGCATTTTGGCATGATGCTTGATTATAAGGTTGTTGGCAAGGAGAACACCACTCTTGTGCCATATTGTTCTGAGCAGGCACAATTTCTTTAGAATTGTTAGTAGTATTCTGATTATACTGCTGGTTTTACCTATTGTTGTAGTTCCTCCTTTGATTATGAGCATCAAATTTATAGTTAGGCCTATTGGGTTGATAAGAAGCTTGATATGGTGCTTGATATCTTTGATTTTGGTTCTGTTTTTTATCTTCACTAATTCATTGCCAACATTTTGCATAGCTTGTTGGATTTGTTGAGTTGCTTCAACAATCTTTATAAACATCTCTTGTAACATCTATAGTTGCTTTGATGAGTCTGCTACAACAGTATTTTGAACATAATTTTTAAAACCTAGTGTTGGAACAACAGGTATTGTAGCTATAGGGGTACTTGTAAAGGCATCAATGGTTGAATATAAAAAAAAAAATAGGCATAGGAGGTCAAGGGGAAATTTAATGATCTTGTATAAGGTTGTTTTCTGCTCTAATAGATAAATCATAAGCTATTGGTAATGTAACCCCACCCATAGATTGAATCATAACAACAATATCGCTATTCAAAACTCTCAAATAATATTGAAAATGCATGTTCAGGAGAGGGTTTTACCATTGTAGGAATTCTATTCTAGGTTCTCTCAAAATGGTAATTAAAATCAGTCATCTGCTCTTGAGGTGCTCTTGTGATAGTGGTGATCTGCTCAACCAATGATAGGTGATTTGATTTATCTGCAAACTGCCTTGTTAGCTTGTCACCCAGATCATCACAATTAGTAACTAAATTAATTTGCAAACCCCTGAACCATTGTAGTGCTTTGCCTTTGAATGATGTTGCCAGTAGCCTGAGTGTTATGTTCTCTTAGGTTATATGGTGAACTGCACATAGAGATGCTATATCTCTTATGTGCTCAATGGGTGTAATGTGGTCTTCACTAGTGAAACTAGGGATACTCTTCAAAGCTGCTCTTGGTATAGGATCATGTAGGGTCAAATTCAAAGGGTTGCCTCCATTGAAAAGTACAAAAGCATGTGCTCTTGGTACAACCATTGCAAATACTAGAGGATTTTCTAGTGGATTCTAGGTAATAGATGGCTGAATTGAAGTGGTTACAAAAATAGGATTTATGCGGCTATAAAAATTAGGTTGAGAATTATTAGGTAGAGGATAAGAATTAGACAGAAGATTAGAATCTGGAGTTTCAAGAAAAACTTCAACTGAGGAACTTTTTGGAAGCTCAACTGCTGAATTTGTTACTTTTTCTATCTTTTTCATTGTTCTTGACCTTCTCTGCTATGGTGGTAGCTCAATATGCTCAATTAGATCCTCGCTCTGTCTAGTTTGATACTTTTTCATATACTATTAAGACCTGTTCTGCACATAAAACCAAAAAATAGAGTCGCCAAGTATTTAGAAAACTAACGTCAATAGGCTGAAATACTACTGTCAATACCAAAACAACAACAAAAATGGATTTTCTTTGGGTTGTGCTAGCTCAAATGTGTCCCACCAGGTGTGCCAAAAACTATTGTCACTAAGGATTGCACCTGTGATGCTATGTTTGAAAACAAGCAATCCTGTGAAATATTGGAACACCTTCAAGCCTGTGAGTTACTCAAAGTGAAGGTGAGTCTCTAGAGATCAGGCCAACTTCCTATTTTGATGGATCTCCTACACTAACTTCTTGTGGAAAGAGGGTAAAAGTCTTGCATTTAATTAAAAAACCTATCCTAATGGAGGTGATACACCAAAATGATGCAATTCTATTGGTTGTCCTAAAATTATAACTAGCTACAACAAGACCCAAATTTTATCTCACGAATCAAATAAGATCATGAAATTCATAAAAATTTCATGTGAAGGCTCAAAGTTATCTAACTTCTACAGGTAGGAAAAGTGACTTTTCACAAACATGCAAAGAACTACAAACCAAATGAACACAACCCACAACTTGAACTTCCTATGAAATCTTCCTATTTCTGCAAAGCATAAATGAGACAAAGAAAAGGATTTAGAATTAAATCACAATAAGTTCGTCAAATCATTCATCTGACAATGGAATAAAAAGAAATAATTGACAAGGAAATTGAAACTCTCTATTGCAAAACTAAAAATAATCTCTAATACAATGTTGAAAACTGAAAAAAGTGCTAAGCTACAATGCCTTTTTGCAAAAATGTTTATGCAAAAAAGAACGAACCAGAGGGAATAAAAGGAGAGAAAGAATAAATATAAATTATGATGAATCCCCTTCAAAAAACCTAAAAAAAATACATGAGAAAATCCTTGGGCAAATTTGCCCCAAAAATGGCATAAAAAATCATGCATAATCTATAAAATAATCTCTAATGCTCAAAAGGACTGCCACTAATCCTACATGAAAAGAAAATCTCTTTACTAAACATAAAATTGCCAGTCCCACGCATAAAAGCTTCACTGAAAAAGAAGAAACCTTTGTTTGAAAATCTGTATATTTATGTTTGAAAAATGGCTATCCCCATGGGAAAGCTGCATGATGAACTAAACTGTGACTATATATTAAAATAAATACCATTGAAAATATCGAATGTATTCCATGGCAACTTCTCTTCATCCTGAAAATTTTGTTAAAAATGGTTGAAGAAATGCATCTCTCTGTTTCGTGAGTTTTCCAATGGTGTGCAACACTTGCATTTTGGACAATCGATCAGTGTCTACATTAATCTTTCATGTAGAATTATCTCCTTGCTTGGTGGGCTTTTCACCATTCAAACAACTAGTTCTGAGTCCACCATGCAACTTTTATTTATTGCCAACCACTGGATCACGTGCATTGACCATGGCCGCTTGCATTAACTATTTGTTTAATTCTAGTGGGCCCCACCATTTGCTTTAATCTCTGCTTGTTTGATTTCTTCATCTTGGGCCCACGAGAACAAGCGATGATAATGTACCTTGAACCATTGAACCACTTTGAACCAGTTCAAAGTTCAAGTTCAAAGTTGACTTAAAAATATATACATCCGCTCATTTGCAGCCTTACTCCATGTGTCACCCTTTGATTTTCTTCTAGGTCCACTTTTTCTACCATCTAGACTGCCATCTTAACTACCACTAGACCTAGATCCACCTTGTCGCTAAGTCACAGCAATAACTAGGCATACAACTTTTCCTTGTGCCTTGGTGACAACCGTCAGATCTTCCAAACTTGCACAATCTTTAGCCTCTCTGAGCACTTTCTCTTATGTCATAGTGTCACCATGTGTCACCACTTTTGGATCCAACTGGGTGCCACTGTAAACCACTACATCATTAGTCGCTATGTCACAGGGGATAATCATCTAGGATCTTCATCATGCGGTATAGCAATGACTGTTGATCTATCAGGAACATGCTTGCCTTTTACCACTGCTTGTTTGCTTTTATCTCTCCATCCTAGGCCCATAGGAAATGAGTGATGATAATGAACTTTGAACCATTGAAACATTCTGAAATGGTGAACCATTTTAAAGTTAAATTTCAAGGTTGACTTAGACATCCACTCATCTGTATAATTCTGCCACATTCTAGCCTCTTACTTTCTCATGGGTCCAGTTTGCCTACCATCTGGACCTGGACCCACCTTGTCACCAAGTCACGCTGATAACCTGGTGTGTAGCTTTCATTAGCGCCTTAGCGACCACCATCTGATCTTTGCCTAACCATTGAATGTGATCAATGTGCTTGATCTTTACTTTTGGTTTGCCCATGATTCTTCAGCTTCTCTCTACCATATGGAGCATCCTCATTCATTCTAAGCCCACCTGGATGACCACATCATCATTTGCCAAGTCACATGAGATAACCAGTGAGTATTTTTACCTTGCGGTATAGCGATGGCCATTTATCTAACCTCAAACTATTTGATCTTTAACCTCTTAGCCATTCACCTCTCATTTGCTTTTTCCACACGTGCTTTGTCACCAATTCGCTAGGATAACTAGTGAGCAACTTTCTATAGCGCTATAGTGATGGCCCTTAGATCCTTTGGATTACCATTGATCTTTCCCTAACTTGCTCAACCTTTAACCCCAACTGATCTTCTCTCTTGTGCCACATATCCACGTGTGTCACCCTTTGATTGGCTCATGAGATCTACCTAGGAACCACCTATCTGTTGGGCTGCCACACGTCCTACTCTATCGTATCTCTTCTTTTGACCAAACTACTCTCTCAGCGAACCGTTTACTAGTCTCATCAAACCTAAGTTTTCATCGATATTATTATGTCGATGAAACTGAGCCTTTGGTGAAACTCTTTTGGTTCTCATCATGGTCAAGATCTTCTCGATGTCGATGGAACTGAGCTTTCGATGAAACCTTTTCAGGACTCATCGCGATCAAGATCTGCTTGATGTCTCCCATCCATGCCATGTCACTAGCCGTTGGACTACAACCTAGTTGCCACCTGTCCTTGGACTTATACTCTTTGTTCTATCACCTCATCAGTGGCCAAGTCGTGGCAATAATCTGGTGTGCATCTTTTCATTGTGACATAGTGACAACTATTAGATCTCTGCGATCACCGTTCATCCTTCTTCAACTTGCTCGCTCTTTAGCATCTTATGGCTAGCCAATCACAAAATTAGGATGCCTTGATATGCACACGCACGGGGTCCACTAGGCCATGAGCTACCTTTGCTTGCTAAAATCTTATAAGCTTTGACACTATAGTTATATGTGGCCTTATATTTAAATGTGATAAACTCCCTCCGCATAGCCAATGTGGGATAAAAGGTCCTCCTACCTGGCAACTAAAACTGCTTGGAAACTCTGGCATTTTAAAACCCTCTTTGGTGCCCAAGTAAAAAATTTACATAGGCCTATTGCATTTTTCTCTGAGTTTCTTTGGGCCTTAAGGTTTTAATAGCCATGCCATTTCATTTGCAATGGAGCATAATATTTCTGCGATCTACAACATGCTGAGCCCAACCCTCGTGGGAGCCACATTTTAACCCACCTACTATCTAAATTTTGTGTATCTACACATGAAGAAAATAAGTTAAAAAAAAAAGAGCATTTCTTCCTAGTTCATGATTTGATCTTTTCAGAATGAACAAATGCAAGGCTTCATTAGGGCACCAAATTTGGCATGTACAAAATTTTGGTAATAGTTGCATTGATGTTTTGTCATTGATTTCAACACTAGCTATTTTGGTTGCTTTACTGATATCCTTCAAATCCGAGTAGGTTATTTGGTTTCTTGTCGGAATGGATCATGATGATACAGTATGCTCTGGTATGTTTAGTTTATGGAATTGGCTTACTCAAGCTACTCTGATTCATGTTCAGTCATTTAGTTTTGATTTGGTGATCAAATGCATTCATGTATGCTAACAAGCTTGGTTTGTTGTTTCAACGAGGGTTTCACCACCAGACCTTTATTGGATATCTTTGATATTATGCATAAGTGGTGCTGGTGCATCTTCTAGTGAAGTTTGAGGATGTTGATAGTAATCATGTTGAAGACTTGGTTGATTGAGATCAATTCTTTAGCGTGTGTTGACCTAAATTGGGTCTTGCTATATCTAGGTTATGGTTTGGCTTAATGTAATGTGTGGATTGGTCCTCTTTATGTGTTTCCAAAATGTCTTATGGGTTGGATATTACTTGTTTAGTCTCTGGCTGACATATTTTGTAATTATGTAATTATTTTATTATCTAGTGGCCCACATTATTGTTTGTGGTTGAGGGTTAGTATATATAGATGTAAGATCTTATTGTAGATAATATATGGGTTATGGGATTATGAGATTATCTGTGCGAATAATGTAATAATCATTCAGGCAGAGGATTTATTCAATCATTGGAGATCGAGTTAGGTTTATGTAAGTAGATTTAGTCCTCCAGTATTGAGCTTAAGCAGTACTGTACTCATGCATAAGAGATGTTACCATTAGAGTTCATTCATTCTTCTAGATTGTTGTCTTGATTTTTATGCAGTCAGTGATGCTCCTTTTGTGATGAGCAATCTTCTCTACATTGTTGGCCTTCCTACAAGAGCATGCCCCTCAATTATAATAGTATACTTGCTGCAAAACTATTATCTGATTGTCAGTAGGCTTCCCAATGTGGTTTTTCCCTTTACTAGGTTTTCCACATAAAAATCTTGGTGTCTTGTAGATGGTATTTATTCTCTAATTATTGCTTGAGCCCAATTGGTATATCTACTATTTCAGTATTTGGTTTACGCTTTCTGGTATTATTCTTTTGGGTTCTGGTATTAAAGTTTAATTTCTTATGGTTCTGGTAATTTGTTGACAACTAATTCACCCCCCCTCTCAGTATTTATTTAAACTATCTAACAATTGGTATCAGAGCCTGGTCCTCTCTACAGAAGCTTAACCACTTGAGGAAGATCCTACAACATCTAACAATTCAAGTTCATTAGCACATTTGTAGTCATTTTTAGGAGAGAAATTCCTAGGCTTGATGGAACAAATTACAGGGTATGGAAGATTTAGATGGAGACTCATCTGAGATGTCCTAGAAAGGAGATTTGGGAAATGACAGAAACTAGGGTTACACCTTATAATCTGACATCTCACAATCCTCAATCAGTAGGCTTGGAAAAGGATATTGAGAATGATTGTAGAGGTAGAGAAGCACTTTTGTGTGCACTCTCTAATCAACAAATAATTGGACTAACTGACAAAGCAACTACAAAGACTATGTGGGACAAATTGGAAACTTTGAATGAAGGTGACCCTACTGTTAAAATTGCAAAAAATAATGGTTATTGGGTGAGATATGAGAATTTGAAGATGGAAGAAGATGAAAGGGTTAATTCTTTTATGGAAAGATTTAATGAGATTGTAATGGGAATTCAATGTTATGGTGGATCTTTGAGCGAAGATGAAATAGTTGCTAAAGTTCTAAGAGCTTTACCACCGACTAATAAGATGAAGGCTATTGCAATTAATTAATTGAGAGCTATCGCTAACACTATTGTTAACCAGGATACTTTGGTTGGGAAATTATGTACTTTTGATCTTGATGAATTTGGACCTTCTAGAGTTGTGAAGTCTGAACCTTCTTTTCATGCATCTACATCATCAACCAGCAAGAAAGATTGCAAAGCTTTGTATGCAAAAGAATTGGATGATATGAAGAGAGAAGATGAATAATTTGAGCAACTTGAAGCCATATTTTCTAGAAGGGTACCTAAAGGACTGACATGAACTACATATTAAGAAAAAGCACCTTTTTAATTAAGTTCACATTTAATTAAATCCTCCCTCTAGCCATTTTAATTAAATTCACATTTAATTAAATCCTCCCCTCTAGACATTTTAATTAAATTGACATTTAAATAAGTCCTCCCTCTAGAAATTTTAAATAAATTCAAATTTAATTAAAAAACTCCATTTCCCCCCTTTCCCCCATTAATTAAATCTACATTTAATTAAAATCACCTTTTGCATTTAAATAAATCTAAATTTATTTAAAAATCTCCCCACTTGCAAAATCATACAAATGCAAGTTGCATCCCTTTTGGCTAAAATCAGGACCAAGTGTCATATGAATAGAAATCCCTCTGAGTTCCCTTGAATATTCCTACATTGTTTGGAGTAGGAGATTTGATTGGTGAAGAATTTTTGACCCATTTTGCCAAGTCACTAGGTGAGGCCTGAACTGTTCAAAATAGTGCACATTGGAAACCCCACTTGTATGGATAACCCAAATGCACTTTTCTAGTATTGTCTAGAACTTCAAAAAGGGTACTTGAATCTATGATTTATTTCTATCCTTGTTAGGGAATTTTGCAAACTAAGACCCTAAAAATGCCTAGAGAGGGCTAATGCAATTAGGCCTATTTTGAGCCAGTATGGACCTAGAAGGGTTAGGAAGATAAATCAATGGGTTTGGTGAGCCTTAAACCTCAAAATACTTTAAAGACACTTGGTAGATGCATTGTGAATCCAAAGGAAGTGGTTTTGTGTTAAGATCCTTGTAGGAGTTTTTGGAGCCTAGGAGAGGAATGTGTGGGTGATTGAGGTGGCATCCTCAAGTGGTGGAGTTGATTGTCCAAAACCATTGGCTATAACTAGGAGGAAAGCCAAAGAGGTTCAGACCTTGGAGGTCTCATTAGCATAATCCCCTACTAAGTGTCATTGGAAGGACTTGAGAAGTTGAAGGCTTGAGTAGCACAAATTGATGAATACTAAGAGGGGGGGATGCATTAGTATACCAAAAAATACTGAACTCAAACCCTTAAACAATTTAACAGTTAACCAGTATAAAACATTTTCTAACAAACCAGTTAAGACAAATGCAAACCAGACAACAAATAAAGCATTCACCCACAAGAGCACAATCACCATAGCACAATAGGGTTTGACATGGAAACCTAAATGGGAAAAACCATGGTGAGAAAAAACTCACAAGTAACTATCTGTAGAATAAAAACCATACCGGTTAAGGTCATATAATGTTCTTCACCAGAATAGATCCTATTAGGAATCTAGATCTCTGTTAGGAGATAAGTCTTGTTAAAGACTACCTTGTGAGAGGATTTCAGATTCATAGTTGTGAACCACCTTGTTAGAGGATTTACAAAGGACTTTCTGGGCCTACCCGATTAAGGGTTTCAGACTTGTCGAAAATGTGAGTAATCAACAAGTGAGTGATCTAGAAAATAGCACAATCTGCTTGGTTAGATCCTTGATAGCTCATTGTTAATGCATTTCAGCATTACTTCAGTCTTCAATATCTTGGCACTCTATTTCTTCACACACACCTAATCTTGTCTTCAATGATCGCACATACAAGACCCTCATCAACTACTAAAATCCTAACAACCCCTAAAACCCTAGACATGATGTCCTTATAAAGGAATCAGATTTCATGTCGGTCCAATAGGATTACATTACAAGTTGCTAGGTTTAATGTATCTGGACACATTTAGGAACATGACACAAAATCACCACCAAAGTGTCTGTGGAAGATAAGTCACCATAGAAATACCGGTTGGTAACTCATCATAGAGTAATATCGGTTGGTAACTCATACAAAGTAATACTAGTTCATACAATTTACAGATTACCGATTGTCAAAATGAAGACTAGAAAAAAAATGTTAACAATTGCTTTGTTGCTTCATACCATTTTGGGATCCTCGAACCACTTGAGGTCTTCATACCGCTTGACTTCATACCACTTGAGATCGGTAAACACTTTCTGCAAAGCACTGATAGTATAAAGACTATAATACATAATACCGGTTGGAACAAATATCAGTTAAGCATAACTCATACATACAAAAAGTGATCTCAAAGAAAGTGTGTGTCCATGAATGACAATCACAACATCATCATCAAAAATGCCAACAAGCTCCTCCTTTGGCATTGATGGCAACACTTAGGAAAATTTTTGACATCTAAGTGTTTTACAACAAAAATATGCCATAACCAAAATTACTCCCCCTAAGCATATACACTATCCCTTTTGCATAAAATACAATGAATACTTCTCCCTTAAAGAGATAACATGAAAGTATAAATTCATCAAAATTTTAAATACAAAATACTACTCCCGCTTTGCCAACAATGACAAAGTACTACAAAATAACCCCTGTTTCTCATTATCATTAATATAATAAATGTTTATGACAATAACGAGTGAAACTTATCAAAAACCAATTTAAAATTCTACATAAAGGTCTTCATGGATAAAGACCATGACTCAAGTAATGAGGTAGCCACCTCACTTTCTGTTTTCATCTAGGATACATGTTCTTCCATGGCGTCAATTATGATCATCTCCTAGGTAACCATTAAGGCATCTAGATTGAGATATCCCTTCTGAAGTATTTGCAATCTAGGTAGTAGAACTAGTTCAAGTTCTTGCAAATCTCAGATCTGGTTGCTAATCTCCAAATCTATCCTGGCAGGTTGGAGCTGAAACTGGTGAATAGTTTGCCCATATGTAGTGAAGGAATCATAGGGCATCTTAAAGGTGCTTATATATGCCTGCAAATCAAATTGTAGTTTTTCCTTCTGTGCAAGCACATCATCACAAAATAGATGGGGTTGGCTAATCTTACTGAGCAATAGTTTTCCCTCATCCATAGCATCTGTTATGTCCTTCTGTTCTTTCTAAAGTTTAGACTGGAGCTCGTTTAGTTTCTTCACTAAGGCAATGTTTAGTGCCTTTTGATGCTTCTTTTGTACATTAGCTTCAGTAACCTCTTCTAGGCTTTGTACCTGGTCCTCTACAACTATTCATAGAGGTTTTAGTTGGGCCAAAGAGGAATCGGTACTAGGGCGGTTGGAACCGGGAGTCAAACTTGTAAGAGTTTCAACCGTAGTTTGAATAACATCTTGCTCCCTTTTCCTCCTTAATGCTTCCAAATGCTCAAGTGTGCAAGCTTAATGATTTGGAGTAGCTTTGACTCATTTGCAGATTAGAGGTCAATAGGACTAGTGATGTTAGTCAGTTTGTCTTGACTACCGGTTGCCTTTGGGGTCTCCACTTGTGTGCTCTTTGTTGCTTCCTTCTTCTCTTCGGCTCTTTTCTTTTCCTCTTCTGCCTTCTTTTTCTCCTCTTCTTCTTCTTTCTTTCTCTTCTCTTCTTCCTTCTTTCTATGTTCTTCTTTCCACTTCTCTTCTTCTTTCATCTTCTCCTCTTCCTATTTCTTCTTCTCCTCTTCCTGTTTCTTCTTCTCCTCTTCCTATTTCCTCTTCTCCTCTTTCTGTTTCCTCTTCTCCTATTCTTGTTTCCTCCTCTCCTCTTCTTTCCTTTTCTCCTCCAATTTTCTCTTCTCATCTTCTACTTGTTTCCTCTTCTCTTCTTCTTGTTTCTTTTTCTCTTCATCTTGTTTCCTCTTCTCCTCATCTTTCTTTTTCTTTTCCTCTTTCTTTGCTTGCTCTTTATTAGCCTTTTCATTGACTTGTTTTTGCTTCTCTGCCTTCTCTTTATCAGTCATTTCCTTTGCTGCATCTCGAGTGACATCTTAACCATCCAAAGCATCAACTTCAATATTGTCCATATGTTCAGTAACTGGTTCTCCTTCACTGTCATATACCTCATCCGGCTTTCCGGTTTTTGGTTCTTGTTTAGCCTTCTTGCTGGCTTTGGCATGGGAGTGTGTATCTTTCACCACTTAAGAGACTTTGCCTTCTAGCAATAAGAGTCTTCTTCTTCTCATGAAGAAGAGGCCTTTGTACTTATCCATGATTTCATAGAGCTCTAAATTTGACACATCAGGAAAATATTGTGCAAAGATTTACTCTCTTATTTCCTATTTCTTTTCTATGGCAATGTGCCATTTGATATCTAAAGAATTGTATAAAGAATCTGGTGTCACAGATTTAATTTCTGATGGCGATTAGTCATTAATACATAGATATTGAATAACTTCCTGTTTGACTTCCTCCTTTTCATTATCATTAAAATCATCAAAATAATCTATTAAATCACTAAGAACTTTTCTTCTAATATTCTTGATAGTCCTTTGACAAAGTGTCAATGGTTTGTAAGAGGAAATGTCTATATTTACTGGTGCTGACAAATCCAGTTCATTGCTAGTTGTCTTCGCCTTCTTCCTTATTTGCTTAGTCTTCTTAGGCTGCTCTTCAGGTTCTATATCCTCAGAATCTGGTGAGTTGTTCTTGGTCTTTCGCTTCCTCTCAAATACCTTGGCCGGTGCAACTTTTGGTTTCTTCTTGGCAGGTGACTGCTTGGTCACTTTAGGACTTGCTAAGGTAACCAGTGCCGATACCGATGGCACTGCCTTTCCCTTCTTCACTGAAGGTTCTTCAACCAGTGTTACCCTTTCCAAGTAGGTGTCGGTTCTCTTTTTCTTTGCATTTAACAGAGAGGTAATCAGGGTAGAGGCATACCCATCCAACATGTCATACATCACCTCATATCCCATAGGTTCTACTTCCTCCTTTCTGGGCTCCACCGCCTCCATTATGCGCTCATATACTTTGATGGTAAATCAGATGTCCTCTTCGTACTTCTTAACAATATCACCAGATATCCTCATCCTTTGGCTCATCTTTCACTTAAATTTATCAAAGTATTTATTTAAGACTTCAAGATATCTGGTTTCCACGGCTTTGAGACTTTTGCTAATTTGTTTAGTGACCGGTTGGTCAGTAGACCATTGGATATCACCGACTCCTGGGAAATAGCCTTGAAAGTAGAAAAATAGACCAACCAAAAGTTGTCCAAATTTGAATCTTAGGGCACTATCCTATTTAATGGACTTCAAGTTTTGTAGAAGTTCCTTCTACATATAGGTGCATAGATCAAATGAAGAATCTTCCTTGATCATTTTGTAGGCAGCATTCACTGCAACAATAGAGACAGAGTTTATCTTGCTGCCATAAAATGTCTGGTATCCAATCACCATGCAAGCATATTTGACCAAATCATCTTTGATGGAATTGATGGTCATTCCTCATTGGTCGCTCAGAGAACTAGTGAGCTTAGTCATTTAATTCTTGATGACCTTCCTTAGGGCTGGCACCTCACCAATGTTGCAAAAACTAGTGATTGCATGAATCGCCTCAAGAGTAATGTCATGTGTCCTCTCAAGATATATTTTATCTTCATGCACTCTGCCCAAGATAATGCAGATGTGATCTTATGTGTACTCTTCAAGAAAGTAAACTGCATTGTGAAGTTTCTTCTTCTCCAGAATATTGTATTCCAGTTTGATCTTCTTGTCATCCGCACAAAACAAACTTAGCTGGGAATGAATTGCTAACTATCCTAGGTCTTCTAATTTGCAGTCGATGTACCCTGAAATATCCCCTTCGACAATGACTCTGGTAGGTATTTGGGATAGGGCATTATATTTCATCTTCCGTTGGATAAAATCCACTAAATCAACAGGTGCACTTGAACTGGAGTGCGATGTAGAAGCCATGATTAACTAATAAACAAGAATTTCAATAAATACCTTCAAAATTTCAAAATTTAGGGCTTGCAAATTTAGCTTCTCTTCACACCACTTCAGTTGTTGGATTACCACTTTTTCTTCTTCATAGATAGGCTACAAGTACCTTTGAATTCTTCTACTAGATTTCAATTCACTTTGAATTGCAAGTTTAATCGCCTTTGGTCGCTCTGAACTTGAAAATTTCTAAGCTCGCAAATTGATAAGTGAAAATGACGAAAAAACCTTTTAAACAAGTTCTTCACCTACCATAATAAATGCTCCACCATTAGGGAATAAACCCTAATTTTTCCTTTTACCATTTCCAGTCTTCTGTGGATTGACAAGTAACACATACCAGTTAAGGTCTTTTATCAGTATAAACTGGGGTTTCAAAACATTTTTCTGATTTGTTACCCCTAAGCTTTTCTGAAGCTTAGTTTGCTAGTTCATAGATTTCTACACTGGGTGCAGAAACTAGTTCATCCTATGACACTTCTTCAGGTTTCTTTTTCCATGTTTTATCCATTCCTGCTTGAATGGTTTCAACATCAATCTTTCCTTCCGGAGTGACCGGTATATCATCCGATATGTTCTTTCTCATCCTACAGATTCTGGCTATGTGACCCAGTTTGTTGTAGTGATAGCATATCATTCCATGTGCTCTCCATGGTCCATTGTTGATGTTTCCATTCTTCCTTCTACATGTTGCAGTAGTGTGACCACTACCATGACAGATCATATAGGTTGCTCTCCAACCGGTTGCCACTTGATAGCCACCACTACCTAATTGATGATTATAGGCATTATACCGGTTTGGATTCTGGTTCACAGAGGATTCAGGAAAAACTCCTTGACTCCTTTGAGGATATCTTCTAGTGTTGTGCATGATAGACCTACATTCAAATGCTCTATGCCCAAACTTGTTGCATACATAACAGTTTCCATTGAATCTATTGGATCTAGGCTTATTGTTTAGAAAGTAAGGAAAATTATTGTAAGCCTTATTTCTACATACATTAGTAGTATGTCCTTCCTTGAGACAATTAAAACAAACAGGTTTGAACTTTTTCTTACCTTTATCCTTTGATGTCAATTGATTCTTTGATGCTACATCTTTTGTTCCAGAGGTCTCAACTTTGTCATACCCGAAAAAACTTAGTCCAGTGGTATTCTTTACTAGTTTTGCTGATTCAAGCTTTTGTTCTAGCTTAACAATACTCTTATTGAATTTGGCAAGTATTTCCTTTGACTTAGTGAGTTCCTTGGAAATAGCAGCATTGGATTCCTTCAAGGTTGCATTCTTAGAAATAGCCATGTTTATTTCACCTTACATTTCTTCATTTTCCAGTTTACTCTCTTGGAGATGAGTGGTAAGGGCACTGATTTCTTGCTTCGGCTTAGAGATCTCATGATCTTTGTCTTTTACTAGATCTTCACCTTTCCTCCGGTTTTCAAGCTCTTGACACATTTTGATAGTCAGTCTTTCCAGTTCCCTTCTCAGGTTGGTATTAGACTCATTCAGTTTTTCAACTTCTTTAACTAGGGCTTCCATGTCCGCTTCAATAGAAGAATTGTTTTTAGTAAGCTCCATCTTTTTCTCAGCATGCTCTCTTCTTTTTTCCAAAGAGGCCTTATATTTGACTTTGAGTTCATTAAAGGCTTTCTCAGTCTAAGTCAGACAATGAGTAAGTTACCTCATAGTGTATTCCCCCATATCTCATTCCAAGTGGTTAAACTTATAGAAAGGTTGGCTCTGATACCAATTGATGAATACTAAGAGGGGGGGTGGTGAATAAGTATACCAAAAAATACTGCACTCAAACCCTTAAACAGTTTAGCAGTTAACCGGTATAACAGATTTACTAACAAAACCAATTAAGACAAATGCAAACCAAACAACAAATAAAGAATTCACCCACAAGAGCACAATCACCATAACACAAGAGGTTTTGACATGGAAACCCAAATGAGAAAAACCACAGTGAGAAAAAAATCACAAGTAACTATCTGCAGAACAAAAACCAGACTGGTTAAGGTCAGATCGGTTAAGGTCATACAATGTTCTTCACCAGAATAGATGCTATTAGGAATCTAGATCTTTGTTAGGAGATAAGTCTTATTAAAGACTACCTTGTGAGAGGATTTTAGATTCACAATTGTGAACCACCTTGTTAGAGGAGTTACAAAGGCTTTTATGGGCCTACCCGATTAAGGGTTTCAAACTTGTCGAAGATGTGAGTAATCAATAAGTGAGTGATCTATAAAATAGCACAGTCTGCTTGGTTAGATCCTTGATAGCTCATTATTAATGCATTTCAGCATTACTTCAATCTTTAATATCTCCACACTTTGTTTCTTCACACAGACCTAACCTTGTCTTCAATGATCGCACATACAAGACCCTCATCAACTACTAAAATCATGACAACCCCTAAAACCCTAGACATGATGTCCTTATAAATGAATCTGATTTCATGTCGGTCCAATAGGATTACATTGCAAGTTCCTAGGTTCAGTGCATTTGGACACATTTAGGAACACAACACAAAATCACAGCCAAAGTGTCGGTGGAAGATAACTCATCACAGAAATACTGGTTGGTAACTCATCATAGAGTAATGCTGGTTCATACAATTTACCACTTACCGGTTGTCAAAATAAAGACTGGAAAAAAATGTTAACAACCATTTTGTTCCTTCATACTGCTTTGGGATCCTCAAACTGCTTGAGGTCTTCGTACGGCTTGACTTCATACCATTTGAGATCGGTAAACACTTTATGCAAAGCACTAATAGTCGAAAGACTATAATAGATAATACCGGTTGAAACAAATACTGGTTGAGCATAACGCATACATACAAAAAGTGATCTCAAAGCAAGTGTATGTCCATTAATTAAAATCATAACATCATCATCAAAAATGCCAACACAAGTCACTCAAGAAGGTGTATTGAACCAAGCTCCAAGACTCTCTACATCACCCAATCATGGGTACCCTAGAATCTAAAATTCTATATGCATTATCAACTAACCCTTCTCCTAGTGTTTTTCCTTGTAGAAGCCTCTACCCCTGATATTTATCATTTGTTGAGGGTTTCAATTGGTCAATAAATTCATCAAACAAATTTCCCTTTAGATACTATATCTGTCCTAAGTTTTTTCATGAGGGAGCCATCCTACTTGATTAGGTCCTTTTTAACAATTATCGTCAGACGAAGGATGAACACTGCGGTTTAACACAAAACAAGTAAAAATTCTCAATGCAAAAAAATGAAAAATATCACCCCTTTTATATCAAGATTTTTAACCCTATAACAATTCACAATACTTTCACCACAATCACACAATTCACAACCTTCAATAGCTTTAAACACACAGAAGGGGAATTTAAAAACTTATTACTTTATATGCACCATGCAAAACTCAATTCTGCATTGTAAGAACTTGATCGAGTCTTCTTTGTCTCAAGAATCACCTTTTAGTCACTACTGAATTGCTTTGTGAGTTGAGAATTATTTTGAAAAGGGATTTATTATCATTCTAGAACCAAGAGTCACTGTCTTGTCTACCATTATTGCTCACACAAGTGATAAATGGCTTGAATTTGTACTTGAACCAAGTTTGAAATTGGACCATTGATTCTCTCTATGATGACATATCGCATGACTCATACTGGTCAATCTGACATTGACCATCTCTTGTGGCAAGTGGACACATCAAAAGCATGACACAACACCTCCAACTTATCATCCTCTTCATTTTCATCAATGGACCCCACCATTCAGCTTGTCTTGGCCTGCCCTAGACACGTGGCATCATATCTTTATGTTCCGATTCTTATTTCTTGAGCATGTTCAATCACAAGGTAGGGAGAGTCATCAGATCTGTTCAAGCTTTATCCTATTGGCCATGATGTCTGCCTTCGCTAGCGATTTAATGACCAACCATATTTTGGTCAAGATTAAAAGATCTTCATCCATTAACACATGTTCAGATAGTAGGAAACTTCAGTAGCCCGATTTCTATCATAAAGATATCAGCAACAATACTTAATGTCCCACTTAGAAAAATTTTATGCAGTCGATGAAATATTAAAATGGAACTGGCCTAGGAGAAATAAAATGTAGATAGGAAAAACAAGAACCATTGAACAAATTAATTCCTAGGACACAAAAGGGCCCCACCAACATTACTAGAACCCTTAGACTTAAGTGAAAAAAGTAATGCAAAATTATAACTAGTTTAGGGGTTCTAACCAAGACAAAAAAATGCATAAAACCCGAAACCCTAAGCTTGAAGCATATGAGAGAAAACAAAATTTATCCAGAATAGACTAGCATTTTGCTGAGGCATGAAGATTTTCACTAGGTCATTTTTCAGGACTATCAATATTTAAATTGTTAATAATCAATTTACTATAATTGATTAAATTTATTGAGTCTTAGAAATGGTTTATTTTGGTGCTTTGATTAGGCTTAACAAGAACAAACATTATTGCGCTTTCATTTCTTACCAACTTTGATCTTAGATATCTATGTAGATTTTAAGCCCAATGATATCTACAAAGACCATTGGGAAATATATTGAATTCCTAAGGTCAAATTATTCTAGGTTAGATCCTTAGCTTAGCTAGCTTTATAGCTTTAAGAAAGATTTCAAGATAAAATTCATCAACATTTAGGAAATATATAAGAAATTTTTTACTTAATGATTTTATTTTGGTTTAGAATATTGAGAAGTTTACTAGGAGAATTCCTCGCAGTTCTTAATTTCTTTTAATGTTTGGATGATATCTTATATTGAGTAATTTCACAAGTGAATGCCTTTAAATGTTCAAAAATAGCAATAAGGTTCACAATTATACATATAGTTGGTTCATGATATATAGTAAGAAAGGTAGATAGTATTAGAATTTAAATTTGAAGATTTAAATTTTAAGTTCAATATTTAGTTCCTCCATATAGATCTCAAGTGGCATAATTTTAAAATTAATTAAGAAAATCAATGCTTGAAGTAAAAGGAATATATGAAAATATGAGAAATTGAGAATTCATGATATGAATAATATCATTCAACAACCCATAATTATTTGATAGGATTTTTTGGATTAAAATATATTAAATATTTTTTAATGAATATTTCAAATTATGTATTCTTTTATGATGGATCATGCAAGAGAAAAAGGCAAAGAAGCTAAGGATTTTTAGGGAAGAAAATATGAAGATGGTGGATTGGACATGGATGGTGATAGTATTGCTACCTGTTTTGGTCATAATAGCCTTTGTTTTATGGTCATAATAGCCTTTGTTTTATGTTTATCATCATCTTTCTTTTCTTGGGATTATCTATTTTGTCTGTTGCACAATAGAGCAGGGGAATTGGTGGATGGGATGAGTGATTCTTTGGTAAGCTAACTTATGGTGACATTGTTATGGAGGCTAACAAGTTGTTTTTTATTTCTATTATGGATGTATTTTGTGCCCCCTTTTTGGGCCTTTATTTGTTCATTGTGACAAATCCTTGCATCCCTTTCCTTAGAGTTGCTAGGGTAGGCTCTCCTTTTTTGTAGAAAAGATTTTTTGGTGGTGGAGGGACTAGTATCTATGGTGGGAATTTTGGAGTGTAATGTGAGGGTTTCCCCTTTGATTGAGTTTCCTATTTTCCCTATGGTGTTTCCAACTATGTGGAAAGATGCTACTGCATGATCTATATACATGTCTAGGTCAATTAAGATACTAGACTTTGGTGTGTCCCTTCTCATCATTCCTTGGGTGCTTGGTTCCTCTACCTTGCTCAAATTAATGTATAAAGTTTTCTTTTTTATGGTTGGGTCTCCAAGGAGGATTTGATGTTGCATTAGATTCCTTTGTTCTATAACATTTCTCTTATAGATGGCTATTTTGCAAGCCTCGGTGGTTCACTTTCATATTGTGTGCCTCTTGTTGTGGTGGCCATATCACCCCCTTTGGGAGACTATACTTAAGAACTCTTATCCAAGTGGGTATGGTTTCTAGAAGTATTGTTTTCTATATTATTTCTATTGGACCTATAGAGGTGGGCCTTGAAGGGATGTTATTCATGGAGGTTCCTTTTGGTGATGGGTGTTTATAGGGTTTAGTTATGCTCTTTCCTAAGGGATGTGGAATTCTCTTCAAAGGTAGTTTTCTACAATAATTGGTGGGAGGGCTTTGGATGGGTGTTTAGTATTGGTTACCTCATGGGTGTATAACTGTAGAGGGATACATTTTGTTTTCACTTAATACTATAGTGGACTATGGATTCTTGTACAATGAAAAGCATAAAAGAAGAGACAATAGAATGATAAGAACAAACTATATTCTTATCAATATGCAAATGATCAACTGGATTAACCAATACAATGAATATAGGCTTGCTTATATAGGCAAGGCCATATGGATGTACGAGCACACAATTATGACATGTGGCGCAATGAGAAATAAGGGTAGGTAAGAAATACTAGGGGTAGGTAGGAGAAATAATATAATATTCCACAAGAGGTGGATGACCCACCGAATGTGGAGTGTAACAACAAAATAAGACTACAAAAGGTGGAATTTCTCCTACAAGCTCAATCCCTATGTGCACACTTCCCTAAGTGTCTCAAATCCAAACTACGAAGAGATGAATTATCCTAAGTTAACTTAAGTAAAGTGTAATAATATCCATAATGAATATTTATTTACACCAACACCCCCCCTTAAGTGAAACTTAGGGGAATGAAGACCCAAGTCAACAATGCAAGATGGGTCCAAGCTACTAGGCCATGATAGGTACCCATGTACAATATATAAATGCAAGAAAAACCATGCAATGCAATCTCTCACAAACAGAGAAAGGGAGAAAACCCAATGGGAAAAAAATCCCCCCCAAAAGAGAGATGAAAGTACAAAAGACTCTCAAAGAAGAACGACAAAACCTCAAAGAGGAAAAAGTCCCCCCCATAAGAGAGGAAGGAGAAGTCAGCTGACCCCCCCTAATGACACATCCTCTACCCCCAAGAGAGCTCACAACTGTTGGAACTTGCTCTTGGTGAAAGGTTTGGTGAATATCTCAGTAACCTACTCTACTATAGGACAATATTGCAAATCAATGACCTGCTTCTGAATGAGCTCTTGGATATAGTGCATATGAATCTTGATGTGTTTGGTCCACTAGTGCTGGACCAGGTTCTTCGAGATTGCAATAGCACTCTGATTGTCACAATGTAGAACTGTCAGCCATGGAGTGGTGAATCCAAACTCTCTGAGAATCTACTAGAGCCAAATGGTCTCAGTCGCTGCGTTAACAATGCCTTGATACTCAGCCTTAGTCGAAGAGAGAGCAATAGCATGTTGCTTCTTACTCTGCCAACAAATGGGGCTCGAACCAAGGTGAAAACTATAACTGAAAGTAGACTTACGATCATCAAGATCACTAGCCCAATCGGAGTCTGTGTAACCAACCAAGAGAAGTCCTATGCCTGCTGCATAGTGAATCCCATAGTGATGTGTACCCTGGATGTAATGAAGGATGCGTTTGGTGGCTTTCCAATGAAGCTCATGTGGTTTCTACATGAGGCAGGAAACCATGCCAACTGCAAATGAAATATCAGGAGGTGTATGGGTCAAGTAGATGAGACTACCCATAAGCTGATGATACAAAGTGGCATCAATTGGTGGAGAAGAACACTAAGCCTCAAGCTTGACTCTTGAAAGAAAGAGAGTCGGGGCAGGCTGACATATGAAAGCATGCAAGTAGATCAAGAGCATACTTGGGCTGTGATAATGTAATCTCGGAAGGTGACTGTGAAATCCTTATCTTGAGAAAGTAGTGCAAAAGACCCAAGTCAGTCATAGTAAATCTATCATGCAAAGCAGATTTGACCCTGCGAATGATGGATGTAGTACTCCCTGTAATGATCAAGTCATCAACATAGAGCACAAGTATCAAGTGAGAGTCATCTTGTCGCAAAATGTAGATATTCAGATCAGAATGACATCTGGTGAACCCTGTAGAGAGAAGAAAGGAATCCATCTTGGTGTACCAAGCCCTGGGGGCCTCTTAAGGCCATAGAGAGATTTCCATAGTCTACAAACCAAGGAAGTATCCTAGATGAAACCCTGTGGCTGCTCCATATAAATCTCCTCATCAAGATCACCATGAAGAAAAGTACTCTTCACATCCATCTGATGTATAGCCCAACCATGAGCTGCAGCAATAGCAAGTGTCAAATGAATGGAGTTCATCTTGGCTACGGGTGCAAAGGTCTCACTATAGTCAACACCTGCAACCTAAGAGAAACCTTTCGCAACAAGACGAGCCTTATACTTATCCACACTACCATCCGCTGTAAACTTGGTTTGATAGATCCACTTACATCAAACCATCTTTCTCCCCTTAGGGAGATGGACTAAATCCCATGTGTATTTCCTCATCAAGGAACTATACTCTTCCTCCATAGCTTGGTCCCACTCAGGAACCCCTGATGCTTCCCTAAATGTCTATGGATTGGAAGTGGTAGCAATGAATGCATGTGGTAGATCCTGATGCTGTGATCAAGTTCTTCGTGTATTTGAAGGATCCTTAACAAGAGAACCCATGGACTCAAGTGTCTATTAAGCCCAACGAGGTCTAGGTGGACGTGGAGAATGAGGCTCCTCAACTGCAAGTGGACCCTATGGAGGTGTAACCCTGGGAGTTGGAGTTGTAGGAGTCTCATCATCTGAATCACTAACATCACTATCCACAATGGAGGAAGGTGGAGGAGGTAGAGAGGCTAAGCTATGAGAGCTTTCCTCAAAGTGAACACTCCTCTTAATGAAAACCTCATGTGTCTCAGGATCCATCAATCTATATGCCTTAACACCCTTAGGATATCCAACAAATATGCAAGGCCGACTCTAAGGTTCCAATGCCTTGCATTTTTGTGGAGGTATGCAAGCCCATGCTGGACACCCAAAGACTCTGAAATGTCTCACAATTTGTTTCCTACCAGCCCAAGCCTCAAAAGGAGTAATACCTTGCAAAGCTTTGTGAGGAACTCGATTCTGGATGTGTGTGGCACAATTGATAGCCTTTGCCTAAAAGGTGGGATCAAGAGAACATGCATGGATCATACAACTAGCCATTTCTTTGAGAGTCGGATTCTTGCATTCTACAACTCCATTCTACTGTGGAGTGTATGCAACATAATGCTGAAGATCAATCCCCTCAAATGTAAAAAAATCGTCAAGTCTTTTATTCATATATTCCCTTCCATTGTCTATACAAAGAATCTTGACCACTTTCACAGATTGCTTCTCCACACGAGTCTTGAAGTCCTAAAATCTGTCAAATACTTCACTCTTATGAATGAGAAAGTAGACCCAAGTGAAGTGGGAGTAGTCATCAATGAAGGTGAGGACATAGCGGGCCTTGCTAAATGAAGGTGCTAGAAATGGACCTGCTACATCGCTATGAACAAGTTGAAGAACTTCCAAAGCTCTCCAAGCTTTCCCCTTATCAAACTTCTCCTCAGAATGCTTGCCCATGGAACAACCTGAACATACACCCTCTGAAAAATTGATTCAAGGTAGACCTATGACCATGTCTTTAGTGCTGAGTTGTTGAAGATAGTGGTAGTTGAGGTGACCAAACCGCTCATGCCATAGCTTACCTTCTGAATTTGAATGAGTAAGCAAGGCCCTAGAAGGTGAACTTGGTACAAAGTGGGAGAATGAATAAAGCCTTGAGTTGTCATTGACTTGTCCCACTACTACCAAGGCATCATCATCAAGTTCCTTTACTGCAACTGAATCTGATGTAAACTCAACCTTTTTCCCATTTCCATAGTGAGTGATTTGGTAGATAGAGAGAAGGTTGGTAAACAAGTTAGGAACATAGAGAACATTCTCAAATGTTCCATCATCCATGTCAACTGAACCTTTCCCTTCAACCTCTACTTGTGTATCATCACCTATGTAAATGTGAGGTACTTTAGATGGCTCCAATGAAGAAAACTGCTCCTTTGTAGAACCCATGTGATATGAAGCACCCGAGTCAAGTATCCATTGCTATGAAGAACCTGTTGTAGCAACAAATGCTTTCCCTTTTCCTTTAGAATGTGAGGAAGAGGAAGGAGATGAATCCTTCTTTATGTCGGCAGATGGCAAGTTGATGTTGTTTTTCTTAAGAAGATTAGTTAACTCATCAACTTGCTTTGCGTGGCATCGATGCTCATCATGACCATACTTCTTGCAATATGCACAAGTTGGTTTATCCTTCTTAGGTGGTGTCCCCTTCTTGGAAGAGGATGAAAAATTGCCTTGTGATGGAGAGGATGATTGTCCTTTTTCCTGTTGTGGCTTAGAATTGGATTGCTTCTTCTTCCTATTGGAATCTTTGCCTTGACTTCCTTGATTCCCTTGATTAGCCACCAAAGCCTTGGACTTTGAAGACTTGAGGAGTCCCATGTTCAACAACTTAGATTGTTCCAATATCAACATTTCTGTGAAAGCATCAAATGAAGGCATAACATAGGAACTCCCCACTGTCAAACGATGAGTTTGGAAGCTAGACACAAATGTTTCATATTCTGGTGCAAGCTTGTCCAACAAGTTGAATATCAATTGAGCATCCATTTTGTCAATTCCATAATCCTTAAGCTTTGCTCTTAGCTCATTTGCTTTGGTGACGTAATCTTGGATTGTATCAAAACTCTTGGGATCCAAGTTGGTGAGCTCATTGTCAATTTTGTAACCTCTGATTTCATCAACTTGACCATACAATTTCTGAAACATATCCCAAGCCTCTTTGATTGTTGTACACTTCTCAATGTGAAAAATGAGGTCATCTGATACATACTTGCGCAAAGTTTGAAGAGCCATGCAATTCTTTGTGAGCCATTCTAACTGAGCATTAGGATCAACATTAGGATTAGGTGGTGCTGCTATTGTTCCATCTATGTAATGCGTGAGACCCTTTTCCATTAATTTACTCCATACTTTAATTTTCCATGATGCATAATTATGTGGAGTTAAAGGTGGAAATTTATGAGGACTCATTGCAACAAAAATGGAAGAGCACAAAGAGAGGCACAATCACACAAGACACCCCCCCAAATTCGCTCAATTAAAGAATCCCCCCAAAAGTGATGATTTGGCACTTTATAATTAGTGCTTATACAATGGGCCACTTGCAAAAAATGGCAAAGTGGGCTTCTAATTACAATTTTACAACTACCTCAATAAGGTCAAAAGAGACTCAAACTAATAATGCAAGAGATCTAAACTATGATCCAAGCACTTTACAAGTACCTGATAGGCCAAATAAGACCAATATCTAAAAGTAAAAATTCCACTCAAAATCTTTGAAATTTGATCATATATTATGAAAGTAGACAAAAAAAAATACACTTTCAAAAAAAATGGTACCTGAAAAGGAGGTCGTATGAGCTCAAACGAGGCCTTTGAAGTTGCAGAATTGAGGATTGGACAGGTACAGTTGAGAGAATCCAAAAATTATGAAAAGCCTATGGACCAAAATCAGAAAATAACCACACCACTATGAATATCATGAAATTTTAGCCCATTTCAAAAAAAAGTTCACCAAAAAAGGAGCAAAAATGAGCAAGATATGGCCTTTCAAAGTTGAACTGCAAAACTGAAAAGCTCAATGAAGAGGGGGTCAAAAAATTTCAAAAGTCTGCTGATGTGGTGCTGATGTAAGAAAATGATGGGCTTAAATTTGACTCCTATCTGGCCGTAAAAAAAATTTCAACCCCTGTGTGGCATCCATACTATACGGACAGGCTGATGTGGCAAAAAATAGGTGATGTGGTGGTCTGCATCTGCTCTACATGGCGGGTGATGTGGCTGTGTCTACGCCTGCTCTACATGGTAGGTGACATGGCTGTGTTTGCATCTGCTCTGCATGGCGGGGTCCACGTGGGAGTCGGTGGCCAATGCCAGATGAGCCACCGATGCCAGATGTGCGGTCGGTGCCGGTGACTTTGGCCGGTGCCGGTGATGGAGGTTGGTCACCGAGGGGAGCCACCGGTGCCTAGAGGAGAACCTGTAGCAGCGATGCATGGTGGCGGTGGGAGGCTCTGGAGCTACAGATGGTGGTGGCCGAGGAGAGTACGGGGTGGCAGCAGCGGTACGGTTGACGGCGATGGACTTGCAGACAACGTAGAGTACGAAGAGCACCGGGGGGTTTGCGGACCCCCCCCAAAAAAAATATTTTGAATTTGTTTTTTTTTTGGAAAATAAATTTTTTTTTTTTAAAAAAAATTTCGGAATCCGTAAAGTAATAGCCAAAATGGGGAAAAAAAATTTCTCACCAAAATAGGTCGACTTTATAGTCGAAATTCATGGAAACTGCCTCTCGGATTCAACCGTGATGTCCAAATCACTGCATGACACCCCCAAAAAATGAAGATCCCCAAATCCAAAAATTGAAGCCTCCAAAATGTCTCCAAAAGACTAATCAATGAAGCCCTATAGGCTCTGATACCATGTAGGATTTTGCCAAGATCAAGGGCACAATGAAAAGCATAAAAGAAGAGACAATAGAATGATAAGAACAAACTATATTCTCATCAATATGCAAATGATCAACTGGATTAACCAATATAATGAATATAGGCCAGCTTATAAAGGCAAGGCCATATGGATGTATGAGCACACAATTATGACATGTGGCTCAATGAGAAACAAGTGTAGGTAAGAAATACTAGGGGTAGGTAGGAGAAATAATATAATATTCCACAAGAGGTGGATGACCCACCGAATGTGGAGTGTAACAGCAAAATAAGACCACAAAAGGTGGAATTTCTCCTACAAGCTCAATCCCTATGTGCACACTTCCCTAAGTGTCTCAAATCCAAACTACGAAGAGATGCATTATCCTAAGTTAACTTAAGTAAAGTGTAATAATATCCATAATGAATATTTATTTACACCAACAATTCCATTATTAGATGCCATTTTATTCATTATCTATGCTTGCAACCTACTCCACCCATAATCTAGTGTAACATTTTGGGGTGGTTCTTGAAAATGCTCCTTTTAAGAGCATGGGATGGAACCTCCTTAGAATGGGGTTGATGAAAGAGGGCTCTCCCCCTATGCTCTTACCTTCATGGATTTTGATCCCCAATGATACTACTAACAATAGACCTATTGAGGTAGCTTGTAGTGTGTTGTTTCTAGGTTTTGCTACCAGTCAAAGCTTGAAGGATTTCTTAGAAAACCCTCTAATTGATTTTGTGCTAGTCCAAACAATGCTTACTTTATTTATGTTTTTATGGAGTGGCTAGGTGCTTCTTCTATCAAACTTTTTTTGTGTATCTCTTGATACTTGTAGTTTCCTTCCTTGTCTGAGGTTCAAGGTGGTCCTACTAGTAAAAGGTTGTATAAAGCCTTTCAAAATTGACAACTTGTTATATATTCCCCTGACTATATTGGCTCCAATATAAGGAGGATTTACAAGAATATGGTTTGGGGTTCCTTCCTAAAATCTTATATTATGATTAGGTGATTTTGTGGCTTGGGATTCTTCTTTACACTAATTATTTCTCCAGTCAAAAGTGTCAACTGCATTTCCTTTTCTTGGTGCTTATGGTCTTGGTGGTCTTACTGCTTGTCGCCTCCTTCCTATTTTGTGCATGTGTGGTTGTTTTTTAATAGTTTAGGCCTATCCTAATTTTATCTAATTAAAATATTTTAAATCATGGCCAATGTTCCCTCTTTAAAATATTAGAATGTAAGTGTATTTAAAATAATATCTTTCCATTTTATGTCATCTTTTGACTTAAAAATTTACCAAAATTAGATAAAAATGTTATACCAAAATTAGATAATAATATCAACCACTCTTCTCAACTCCAAACCAATTTCAAAGGTTATATTACATCCCTACAGACCTTCATTCAATATTTCAGATCATAACATTCACCATAACATGAGAGAACAAATTCTTATTTGCCATGGAATACCTTAGTTCACGGTTTCATCCCTTAAAAATTAGGTTTGACCAAAAATATCACAAATTATTCAATTCTTAACCAAATTAAGTAAGTCAAAAAGAACTGAAATAATATTAAGAGACCTTTCCAATAAATATAGCCTTTATTCATTATTATTCCTCATTTAACCACACCAAATGCTTCAAACGTACCGCTTCTACCTTCACCAGTCTGCTTTTCACCATGAACTGTAGCAAACAGTCATCAATAGCTTTTTGAATATTTATCATAAGTAAAATCTCTCTAGTAAGACATTATATTATTGAGTTACACAAGGTCTCTCAAAATTTCAGTCATATCCAATAGTTAAATCAAAAGTTATGAGCATTTTCCCAAAACCAGGTAACCGTTGGCAGGGTTTTGACAACTTTTGTAAACACGAACATATCTTACCAAATACTCCATAAAAATGCATAAGAAAGGATTAATATGAAATATATTTCATTAATATATCCTTCAATAAAATATGCATATATATATTACACCAAATGTGATCCTCCTTGGATTATTGACAGCCACAGATTCCTTAAAACCTCATGATAGTTTGAGGGTTTGATAGATAATCTTTGTCAAATCCCCTCCAAACTGATCTACCCCCTTGATTTCAACCAAAAATGGTTTTATAAAACATTTCAAACTCCTTCCTAACTACTCTAACCACCTCATTACCAATGGATTTCATTCTTACACTTTTGTTACACTTTCGGCAATGTTGCAACTTTGCAATATTTACAATTTTTGCATATTTGACATAAATGACTCTAACGCTTACATGGATACTTATAACACTTCAAGATGGACCAAATATGATATCTTTGGGAAAAATTACTCATTTAGCCTTACATATTATCATTCAATGGACTCAAATAACCTTAATACATTATGAATGACTCAAATACAATAAAATTTCTCATATTATGACTTTTGACCTCCGGGTATGCTTGTGTGTTTAGGTGCCTCTGCACCAATACATTTTGGAGATATTTAGCTTGATCTTGTAATAATGGGTTAGTATTATTGGGTTTGGATGTCCCTACCCCATCCCAATAATCGTAGTATATGGATTGGCAAGAAGAGTATGTAAATATGCTTAAGGTGTTCCTCCTTGGACCTACTATAGATCAAAATGTCATCAAGATATACAATAACACATCTACCAATAAACTCAACTAAGACTTCACTCATGAGCCTTTGGAAGGTACTAGGTACATTTGTGAGGCCAAATGGCATCACCAACTACTTATATAGGCCTACATTGGTTCTAAAGGTTTTCTTACATTTATCTCTAGGTCTGATTTTGATCTGATGATAACCAGACTTCAAGTCCACCTTTGTGAAGTAGCTTGCACCTCCTAGATTGTCCAATAGGTCCTCAATCCTTGGCATGGGAAACTGCTACCCTATAGTAATCTTGTTGATTTCTCTGGAGTCGATTCACATTCTCCATTTGCCTCCCTTTTTAGGAACTAACACAGTAGGAATAGCACATGGACTCAAACTCTTCTTGATAAACCCTTTGTCCAAGAGTTCTTGCACTTGTTTGGTGATCTCTTCATTTTGAATAGGTGTCATTTTATAGGTAGCTTTGTTTTGTAGATTGGCCCTTGGTATTAAGTCTATTTGATGATTCATATCTCTCATTGGAGGAAAGGAATCAGGCATGTCATCCCCTATCACTTTTGCATATTGTTTGAGTAGACCTTTCACCTCTTGAGGCACTTCACTCATTGGATCTGCCTTAGCTTCATCTCTAGGATTCAACACTATAGCATGGCCTTGATGGCCTTCTTGCTTCAATACTTTGAGAAAATATTTTCCTCTCATCAGCATCTCACTTGAGCCTATTTGTTTTTCTTCCTTTGGATTAGGTAGTGGATCCATTTGGTACTTCTCCCCATTCTTCGTGACAAGATAGCTATTATTTTTTCCATCATGAGTAGCTCTCACATCATATTGTCATGGATGGCCCAATAGAAAATGACAAGCATCCATAGGAAATATCTCACATAGTAATTTGTCCTTATACTCACCAATTTCAAAATCCACCCATGCTTGTTCATCAACCAAGACATGTTGACCCCAATTGAGCCATGATAGCTTGTAAGGAGTGAGATGAAGCAATATTTTCAATTTGAGTTTGTCCACCATTTCAACTGAGACAATATTCTCAGTGGAACCTAAATCTAGAATCACTTTACAAATATTCCCATGTGACATGCAAGTGGTCCTAAACAAACTTTTCATCTGTGGTGGCTCTGGAGCTTGGGGTATCTTGAGCATTGTTCTTCTCATCATCAAG
The DNA here is from genome assembly GCF_030272615.1 of Cryptomeria japonica. Taxonomy (NCBI): domain Eukaryota; kingdom Viridiplantae; phylum Streptophyta; class Pinopsida; order Cupressales; family Cupressaceae; genus Cryptomeria; species Cryptomeria japonica. Next base: position 90,093,548 of record NC_081415.1, read on the forward strand.
TTTTCTCCATCTATCACTAGCCCTGCCTTGCTGATTGGAGAAGTTACACTCTGAGTGTCCTCCTCTTGCAACAATTAAGGTCTTCTTTACCCCATGCATGAGCTTGCGGAGCTTGAGGATTTTCCCCAGAACTTACTCATGGTATGCCCAAATTGATTATAGTGATAAAACCTACTGATGAAGACTGTGTTTTCTCTTCCTGAGCTTCCAAAACTACCCCTAAAATTGCTCCTTTCTTTATAGGATCCAGTAAATGCTCTTCTCTGAGAGTCCCCACTGCCTTCCCGACCTTTCTCCTCTTCATTTCTTGGTGATTTCTACCCTCTACCAAATTTTCCTCTACCTTTGAAATTCTTACCTCCCCTATGTTTCTGATTTTGGTCACTCCTCCTTTTGATCTTCTCTTCTTCCCTTAGGGCTAATTGAAAATACTTATGGATAGTGTCTAGTGTGAGGATACTTATCTCATCTTGTATATTCTGTCTAAGGCCATTCATGTACCTGGCCAACTTCTCCACTTCATTCTCATGCTTCCTAGTGCTCAAACTAAATTTGTGGAATTCCTCAATGTATGCATTGAGATCTAACTACGTTTGTTTCATATTTTGTAGTCTCTTATGGATTTGTACTTCATAATCTCCTCGAAGGAATTGTGCCTTAAGTTTGATCTTCATATGCTCCCATGAAGTTGTCTTCTTTTTTCCTTCTTGTATTTACTCTTCTTGCATCATATTCCACCAAACAAATGTTGATCATCTCAATCTTTATTTGGCCGCATTGACTCCTTTCTCTTCTACTACCTCTTTGTAATTAGAGTGATTATTGAGAGCCTCTATCCAATCTAGCAAGTCTTCTCCATTAAGGTTTCCTCCATAGGTGGGTAATCCATCCAAGTTGTCTTTAGAAATGGATTTGACTACATCCAAGAATAGATTTTTCTCTTTAGGAATGGTTGCTGCTTCTAGTTCCTCTCCATCTTCCTCTTCTTCATCAGTCTCATCACCCCATTCTATCTTAACCTTCCCCTTCTCCTTCTTAACCTCTCTGGTTCCTCTACTTCCTTCTACATCCTTCAATCCTTTTATTATCTCTACCACCATCTGTTGAATGGCTTCTGGAGTCATTTTCTTTGGAGGTATTAACCTTTCTTTTGATTCTTCACAATCTGACATACACAAAATCTTTCAAAGAATGGCTTTGATACCACTCTAATGTAGAGAGTCTTGGAGCTTGGTTCAATACACCTTCTTGAGTGACTTGTCCTACTCAAACCTTCAAATTCTCAATTCCTTTTAATGGTACTTAGTATGGAGTCTATCCTAGGTATAGCCAATGGTTTTTGACAATCAACTCCACCACTTGAGGATGCCACCTCAATCACTCACACACTCCTCTCTTGGGCTCCAACTACTCCTACAAAGATCTTAACACAAAACCACTTCCTTTGGATTCCGAATGAATCTAACATGTGCCTTTAAATATTTTGAGGTTTAAGGCTCATGAAACCCATGGCTTTATCTTCCTAACCCTTCTAGGTCCATACCGGCTGAAAATAGGCCTAATTGCATTAGCCCTCCCTAGGCAGTTTTAGGGTCTTAGTTTGAAAAATTCCTAAACAATGCTATAAATTAATCATGGATTCGAGTACCCTTTTGTATGTTACAAACAATACTAGAAAATTGCATCTAGGTTATCTGTACAAGTGGGGTTTCCAATACTGCACTATTTTGAAGGGTTTAGGCCTTAGTGGGTGACTTGGCAAAATGGGTCTAAAAAAATTCATTAGTAAAATCTCCTCCTCCAAAAAATGTAGGAATATTCAAGGGCACTCGGAGGGCCTTCCATTCATATGAAACTTGGTCCTACACCAATCCCCATGTGCTCATAAATCACACTTTTCTTGCTATCCTAACTCACCTACTCCCAGCGGTGAGGCTAGGGCTTCATTCTTCCTCCTCCACAGGGACCTGCAAAACCACAAATCCTATCCTAAAGTTATGTAAATACCCTAACCTAGCTTTCTTAGTTATTTCAATAGGTGATGTCAAAGAATGCCTAGGTTAGAGCCATTTTATTTCTCTTAAACCTTACTTGCAAGGGTTTTGTACCTAGTTGCAAAGAATGGAAGAAATCTCTAAAACCTAGGACAATCAAACCAGAAAATAAACCTTAATGAAATAAAATACAATGAACACTCAATAATGGCAATTATTTTACACCATCTATTCCATACTGGACTATACAAGCAATGAAAACAAGTCAAAAAATATCAAAAATTGGTGGAAAGAAGGTTGCTTCACAAACCAAAAACTTGCTCTTACATTTCCAATCCTCCAACCCATAAAATGAAGTGAATTTTGGATTTTAAGCCCCTATTTCAGTCAATTAAACCAAATTTTAATGCATATAACCAAAAATGCAACTTTTGCAAGAAATTGCAAAATGTTGCTCAACAACTTTTTACAATTTTTGGCTCCAAGATGAAATTTTACATTCTAATGTATTCTAAGACTTGTGAAGGTCCTCAAACATGCTAGAAGACATAAATACAACACAATTGACCCCTAATACATGAATACATTCATGTAGAGTACTTTAACTGTGAACTACCTAAGCATCTCACTTCTCAGGCTATTAGCATCCTGAAAACAATTGACTCAAACCAAAACTTGGACAACTCAACCATGGCTCTACTGAGTCCTAAATGGTTGGTCCATTATTGATCACAAAGATAACACACAAAATTCAAAGAACAATTTTTTTTAACTTGGAGTGCTAGGTACCCTACACCACTGGGCTGGAGATGTTTAAATTATGGTATGAACAGAGGAATTTCCAATCCCTGTTTTCAAGTGCATCATGATATAACTTGGGAAAGTTAGTGGTGCCCAATGTATTCATGGATGGTGATCTTCTCAAGGAAATTGCAGACATATATGACCATGTTTCAAGAGTAATAAGGGGGAATGATAGAGAAGTTTTGTTGACAATTCGAAGGGAGGAATTACAAGAAATTTTTTATTTGTTTGAACCTTTTGTCACCATTGTTTAGGTGGATTTTAATGAATTAAAGGTTGAATACTGCAGAATGAAAGGTTTTATCAGAGCCAACCTCCTCCTAGCCTCTTTGGTGAAAGAAGGAGACACAACATACAAAATGATAGACCTAAAAATTGATTGCATGAGAAATTTAAATTTTGAGCTTAAATATTGATCTTTCTAGTTGTATTTGCATCCTCTGTCAAGGTTCAAGGTCTAGGGTTTAGGGTTTATCAAAGTTTCTTATGTCTTGTGAAGAAAACCCTAGCAATGATAGATCTTGTTGTTACCTTTTCCTATGAAGGGTAAAGGCTGTTTAGCATGGGTGGGGCTATTTTTATTTCTTGGGTGCTAAGTGGTGGTGGCCCAATTTTAGAAGTGATTTTCCTAAGTCATGTGCAAAATTTTCCCTATAGTCAGTCTCCTTTTAAAATTTTTACCCATGCCTACATTTTTCCTAAGTCTAAGATCCTAAATATTTCAACTGGTCGATAAAAGTAGAATAGATCTGATGCTCCCTGCTTCCCCATGGTTGAAAGTGCAAGGATGATATGGACAGTGACATCATGAGATGATGCCACATATGCTTGGTGAAGAAAGGTGAGCCAGTGGTTTGACTTTTCAAAATGTTTGATGATACTAGTTCCAAGCAGTTAAAACTCAACTGACTAGAAATGAATATTTCTACACGTGCTTATATCAAGTGATACTGTTTTAATTATAGTTTGAGAAATGATCAGGAGTTAGTGGAATTTATCAAGTAACTGATTTAGTTAAAAGGTAAATAGAGAACAAAAGATGACAAGCAAATCATGGACTGCGACATCACGAGATGATGCCATGTCTCCTAGGCTGATCAGAAAGATCTACGGTGGGGTCACTGATAGAGTCTAGTTGAAAGATGATATGCTATTGATTAGTCATGACTTCGTGGGTCAGCAAAAATAGATGGAAGGTCAAATGTCTCATCAATAAGTGATGATCATTTGATTTGCTAGGTTGGTTAAGATCTGCGACTGAGTTTCAAATGGTAAATTAAGAGGGATTATTAAAGATACTGGTTGTGGCCCTCATGGGAGAGATAGGATAAACATGATATAGACTTGTTGACATGGGATGGTTAATGAAAAGTTGGGAGATTTAGATTATCGGCTCAGTCTAGAACAATTATTTTCAATTTTTCTATTGAGTAAAGGACTAATTCGACAAGATAGGGACAATATCTCTGAGATGTGAAAGGATTGAGATAAGTTTCAGATTTAAATATAATGGACCACGAGTTCTTTGTTGAATTCAGAGATTGCTTATTGAAAAGAACTGTGAAGGAAAAGACTTTACACCCATGGAAGAATAAAATTAGGATAAAATCACTCACATAAGATGAATCTTGATAGGAAAATATAGTGGATGTGATAGGCATGATTTCTAGTGTCCATAGTTGACAGGTTGAATTGAGAGAACCAAAGTGATGATTTTTTACAAGCACTACTAGATAAAGTGTTTTAACTATAAATGTGTAGCGTCCTAAAATTGTGACACTTGCAATTTCGACTGCATTTTGATCTTCACGATGGCGACGCAACACACAACCTGAATGGAGACCCCAAAACTTCCTCACGACACTGAAAACTGCATTTTTCAAGCACCGTTGGCCTGAACCTCCTTGCACCCCGCTGTCCCGGAGGTGGGACCAGAGCGCCCAGCGCCCTGGTCCCTTAGGACCAAGGCGCCCAATGCCCTGGTCCCTGGGTCCTATTTTGGGCCTGGTTTCCTAAGTGATATCGGGTCTTTTTGATTGCAATTTGGAAATATACTTCCCTGGTCGGCCTAAGGTCGGGAAAATCAGTCTATCAGCCCTAATTGACAAGTATATAAACTACATTTTTCTCTCTCATTTGGCATGAGGAGGATATGTGTAAAAAGCATGGAAACTATACTCAAGCATTCAAGCATTCAAGCAATTGATCATTCCAAGTCTCCATTCAAGGCTAAGTGTTGCATTCAAGTCAAGGATTCAACCATTGAAGAGGAGATCACTTATTACATGCTACATACTACAACATACAACATCTAAACCTTTGCACATAAGGATACAAACATCCTTAGAACAAGGTTGCAGGTACGCGGCTGAGATTGAACATCTGGAATCCTTGTGCAGAGATGAACCGATCCCCCTTCGTTTCGTGGATTTTTCGGAGGACCGTGGCACCGGGCACCATCGTCCCAACAACTTTTTCTCAAATTTGCAGGACAGCGCCGTATCGACATTCTACTACTAATTCCAGGTCTGCAGCTTCATCCTATAACCTAAACTCAGTTTATAAGTGAATCTTTATGACTTTCTATGCATCCTTAGCTTAATTTCCTTAATCAACATTCTTTACAAAAGAGGGTAGCTTTGCTTTCCAAACCCTTGAAATTCATTTAGCATCCAATCTTACATTGTGTGGGATTGAATCTTATGAGTTTCAACCCCTCTTTTGAATGTAAAGTCTTCCCCCTAAGTGAAAACCCATCGAATCCTAGCGAACCTCCCTTCTCTCTCCTCGGAGTTGGAAGAGGGGAGACCAACTAGGGTTCGATCGCGATTTTTCGCTTTACATTTTGGTGAACCCGACGTGAACATCCTTTCTGATTATTCATGATTAGATCTGAAAAATTGATTCCTTGATTACATTTCCATGTTTGATCTTTTGCAAAATTTTAGAGGTGATTGCATAAAAACCCTAAAATTTCTTTTTAGTAATTAAGCTTGTGAAATGTTTAATTGTTAATGCTTGTTTCAGATCTGCCCTGCTATTACAAATTATCAATTCATATTTGTGCTTTAATTTTGAAAATTAAGTGGTTAAGTGTCAAAACCCTAATTTTTGAAACCCTCTTAATTCAACCTTTGTTTGACAATTTGACCGATCAAAACATCTCCAAATCAGCTGTAACTTTGGATTCTGCAATAAAATCACAATATCTTTCATCCCTGAAAATTTGGAAAAAAGTTGTGAGGACCGTGTTGCACTCCAAGCGCCATCGTCCCCGACATTTTTTCCAAAATTTCGGGAGCGAGATCTTGCTGTATTTTCCTGCTAAAATCTAGAATTTTGGCTGATTTTATCAATTTTAACACCTTCAAAATTACAGTCAAAGTTGGTCTTGTGATTGCTTGGTTTAAGGCTCCTAATCATTCAAAAATTGTTGAAATTGAAATTTTGTGTCAAAATTGTGTTCTTACTGTCCTAAATCTGAAAATTGTGTTTGCATTCATTCAAAATTTCAGTGCTTTATTCAAATTCTTGCATTTTGTGACTTTTGAAATTAAGTGCCTAATTACAACAACTTTGATTTCCGCTTTCAAAATTGAATTTAGCGTGAAATTAAGTCAATTTTTAAATTTCAAAACTTGCACTGCTTTTGACATTCCCTCTAAAATCATAAAATTCAAAATTTCAGTTTCCCTCTCTTTTTCAAAATTCAAATTTTGCATGTTTCGACAATCTTGATAGGGTTCAATTTTGAGATTGCAACTTTAATTTGGCCTATCTACAGATCGTAAAATCCCTCAATTTTTTCAGATTAGCTCTAAAATCATCATACCTTTCATCCTTGGAAATTTCAAAAAAAGTTGCAAGGACCGTGTTGCACTCCGAGCGCCACGGTCTTGAACATTTTTTCTGAAATTTTGGGAGACTGTTGTGATTGCATTTAACAGCTTAAATCTGGAAGATTGGCTGGTTTTACTGAAAATTGCTACCTCTAAAATCAAAATCTTCTCTCTCTCTCTAGTGCATGAGTTTTACAACAATAAGCCCTACTTACACTATTCCCGTTAGACGAAGCCGTAGAATTAAGTCCTTCCAAGGTTTAACTACCGAGGAGATGGAACCTAATTTGAATAGCCTTTTTAACGAGGACATGGGTAATTCCTCTAATCCTCCTAATGATGAAGAAGCTCCCCATGAAGTTTTTGTTGAACAACTTTCCAAATTGGATAACCAATTTGACGATTTTCACCAATGGATGTCTCATGAGTATCCCGATAGTCAAGCTCTTCCTTTAATTGAGGGTCTAAAACGTATGCTTCAAAGTGATAAGAATGGAATTGATGTTTTACGTGGTATCGCACACATTGTGGATTCGAATGTGATGCCTATGAAGAGTTGTGCTGAATCTTTAGGTTATACACAACCTCCTACACAAGTCAATCATTCTATTCCTTTGACCACTTCTATTGCTAGTTTACCTACCTTTACATCAAACATCATGGCTACCTCTATACAAGACATTCCTCCTATGATCACTAGTCATGGGGGCAATCCTCCTTCTTCAATTAACCCTATTCCTTCATTCAATCTGACTTCTTCATTCATTCCTTCAATAAGTGTTCCTATTACATCTTCACAAATGAACATGACGCAAGGGGGCAATTCATTTAACCATTCCATTCCTCCTTGTAGTGTTCCTCCTATCCAATCATCCCCTATGGTTGACTATCATAGGGTCCCACCACCTTACTCTTTACCTTCTTTCAATAACATCACACCTCCATCTCAATCTAACACACCTAATATGAACTCTTCGACTGAAGCTACCATTAATAATCTTGCACAAACTGTCTCTTCTTTACAGCAACAAATTGCCTCTATGAATCAATCTAAGTTTAGTGTGCCCACATTTGATGTTGCGAGCCCACTTTCTCTTGACATTGTTCGAGCTATTCCTCCTAAACATGTTGAAATCCCGCATTTGGAGCTTTATAATGGTAAAGGAGATCCTCTAACACATGTTAAGACTTTTCAAACAATATGTACTGATTTTGCTTATGACCAAAGGTTGCTTGCAAAACTATTCACCAGAACATTAAGAGACAAAGCCCTACAATGGTATTGCTCATTGCCTTCTTATTCTATTACTTCTTTCGAACAACTTGCAAATGCTTTCATTCAACAATTTCAAAACAATATAAGTCCTAAAGTTACTTTGATTGATTTAATGCATTGTAAACAAGGTGTTAAAGAAAAAGTGACTGATTTCATTGGTAGATATAAGCATTTGTATGCTCAAATTTCTTTTCCAGTGCCTGATAATGATATTCAAAGAATCTTTATTTCTAATTTGCAAAAAGATATTCGAGACAAACTTCTGTTTTCTGAGTTTACTTCTTTCCAACAGTTGTGTGCCACTCTTCACAATTATCAACTGACTGTGAGTCAAATGGAACAATCACATCCTATGGCTCCGAGTGATAAGGGTGATAGCAGTCAACAACCATTTGGGAAGTTTAAACCGAACAGAGATTCCATCAAATTCAATGAAAACATCATCAACAACAATGTGAATGCAGCATCAGGTGTGCCTCCTATTTCTAAATTTTTCAGGAAAGAAAGAAAGTATACTCCTTTGAATGAATCATTGCATGATATTATGAATAAGTTATTGAGACAAAATGTGCTTACTCTTCCTCCTATAAGACAAATTGATCCTGCAAAGATTACTTCACCTTATTTTGATCACAAATCTTTTTGTCACTTTCATCGTTAGCCTGGGCATGATACTGAAAAATGTTTTTCTTTAAAGGGTAAAATTCAAGATTTGATTGATAATAATACTATTTCTGTTTCTGGAGTGAATGATAAAGGAAACACATCTGTAGCTCCTCCTAACCAAAATCTTCAGATTTTTACTGATCCATTACCTTCTCATACCTCTCATACCTCTAATGCGATTGAGGCTAATGATTCCTCTTTCTCATCTGATGGTCTTGTGTCTATGACTCCGAATTTGATTAACTTTGTAGAGCAGCAAGAAAACCCTAAAGAACCTTCCATCACATTTGATTCTAGTGAAACCATTAGAGCACCTGATGGTCCTTTATACGTAGTTGCAAAAGTCAAAAATACACCTTGCCGTGGAGTGCTTATTGATCCTTCGTGCATGGTTAATGTTATTACTGAAGAATTTCTTTTTACTTTGCAATTGAATCAAGTGATCTATGACAAAACAGATGTGATTGTGAAACTATTTGATGCATTTTCTTCTCCTGCAATTGGTTCTATTACATTGCCTATTGAGGTCCATAATAAATCTCTTGATGTGAACTTTGCTGTTATTCCTTCTTCCGAACAATTTCGTGTGAAGCTTGGCTATCCTTGGCTATCCTCCATGAAAGCTATTGCTTCTCCTATTCATAAGTGTTTAAAATTTCCCCATAATGGTGAAGTTGTTACTGTCAATCATAGTCTCTTTAAACCAGCCGAAAGAACCTCTAGTGTTCCTATTGATTACTTTTGGCCCAAACAATTCCAATCTCTTCCTCCGCGAAGTGATCATCTTTTCAAATCTTATCAAAAGTGGAAAACAGATATGATCCTATCTCTAAGTGAACCTAGAACACCTAAACTTGACATTCCTATCATTCTTGAGAAGGAAATTCTTCCTTTGAAAGACAAAACTAATGTCTTTCCTCAAGAAGAATCTCAACCCATCCCTATGGATGTGACTATGTCTATGCCTAATAAATCTTCTAAAAATAGACCTATACCTCCTCGTCATGATGGACTTGGTCTTCTTCCTAAACCAAAAATTCCTCCTTTATATGGAGCAGTTCCTCCTCCTGCCTTCTATAGAGAGAAGCGACCTTCTTCTTCTCCTATTATCCAGCCTAAGAGACCACAACCTAAACATCCAAGTGCTAAGGATGAGAACATTCCTCCTTCTCTATCTTCTACACTTCCTACTAAGACTAGACGTAATCATTCTGCACGGGAACGCCGACAAAAGCGTCATCTTAGGGCTCAAGCAGCTGCTTCTCAAACTTTACAATCTCCAAAAAAACCTTCAACAAGCATTATTCCATTTTCTCCTCAACCGGATATTGAGCCTAAATTTCCTAAACATAAGATGCATGATGGTCTTGATCCTGTGTGAGTTAAAGATCCTATTTTTATAGATCTTGATGATGATATAGATGAAAATGTTATGCATGATGAAAATGTTACTCCTCTTGCTTCTGATAGCGAATATGAACTTGTTGATGTTGATAACCATTTATCTAATGAATTTTCTAAAGCACTTATCCTAGCTCCTAGACAAGAACAATGTGGCTTGGAACATGAACATAGCCCTTGTTTGGATCTTGTGATAGCTCCATCTGCTGTGTTGGATGTTCCTCCTCTAGCGTGTTCCCTGCCTTCTCGAAACATTGATCAGCAAGACCGGGGGGTAGATGACGTGCTAGACTAGTTACATTTGCATGGCAGATTCTCTCCCCCTCTCTTTTGTTACTTCTTCTATATGTTATTCTCATTCTTCTATTTGTCGTCCTTAGTGTTGTCTACTTGAGGACAATGCAAAGAATTGAGATCTCTTTGGTCTCTCTCATGTTGACTCAAAAGACACATGTGTTCCCTTCTTCTAGGTGACCTTCCTTGATTGGGGAATGAAGAACAATTATGCATACATACATATGATATATATACATGACTTATCATACAGCATACTGACCCCGAGGAAAGCGAAGTCACCTCGTGCTTTGTATTTTGTGTCTATTATCCTTGGGTTTATCTCACACTTGGGGGCTAAATCTTTGCGATAACGTGCTCCTTTTCCTTTCTCATTTCTTATGTGTATCACTACGTTAAAACAATCACCCCCATTGAGGCGTGTGCGATCGCTTTAACGTAGGGGGGCATACACCCTGTCTATCCTTTCAAAGATACTTGAAAATTTCTTGGCAAACTTAGCTTTGTCTTGAAGATTTTTGGTATTTCTTTTGCATGACTCATAGTGAGGGAACCTTACTACTGACAGTCATGGTTCTTCCTCGTGATCTTCCCTTTTACTTTGTCAATCGAAGTTGTAAGATCCTTAGTCCACTGGGGGCTTGGTGTATCTTGCCTCCTTGACGTGGTGAAAGTCTTTCAACGTTGTTTCCTTGTACTTTACCGGAAGTATGAGCATACATACTCCTGCTAAAGTGGGGGCTAAATGTAGCATCCTAAAATTGCGACACTTGCAATTTCGACTGCATTTCGGTCTTCACGATGGCGACGCAACACGCAACCTGAATGGAGACCCCAAAACTTGCTCACGACACTGAAAACTGCATTTTTCAAGCACCGTTGGCCTGAACCTCCTTGCACCCCGCTGTCCCGGAGGTGGGACCAGAGCGCCCAGCGCCCTGGTCCCTCAGGACCATGGCGCCCAGCGCCCTAGTCCCTGGGTCCTATTTTGGGCCCGGTTTCCTAAGTGATATCGGGTCTTTTTTATTGCAATTTGGAAATATACTTCCCTGGTCGGCCTAAGGTCGGGAAAATCAGTCTATCAGCCCTAATTGACAAGTATATAAACTACATTTTTCTCTCTCATTTGGCATGAGGAGGATATGTGTAAAAAGCGTGGAAACTATACTCAAGCATTCAAGCATTCAAGCAATTGATCATTCCAAGTCTCCATTCAAGGCTAAGTGTTGCATTCAAGTCAAGGATTCAACCATTGAAGAGGAGATCACTTATTACATGCTACATACTACAACATACAACATCTAAACCTTTGCACATAAGGATACAAACATCCTTAGAACAAGGTTGCAGGTACGCGGCTGAGATTGAAGATTTGGAATCCTTGTGCAGAGACGAACCGATCCCCCTTCATTTTGTGGATTTTTCAGAGGACCATGGCACCGGGCGCCATCATCCTGACAACTTTTGCTCAAATTTGCAGGACAGCGCCGTATCGACATTCTACTGCTAATTCCAGGTCCGCATCTTCATCCTATAACCTAAACTCAGTTTATAAGCGAATCTTTATGACTTTCTATGCATCCTTAGCTTAATTTCCTTAATCAACATTCTTTACAAAAGAGGGTAGCTTTGCTTTCCAAACCCTTGAAATTCATTTAGCATCCAATCTTACATTGTGTGGGATTGAATCTTATGAGTTTCAACCCCTCTTTTGAATGTAAAGTCTTCCCCCTAAGTGAAAACCCATCGAATCCTAGCGAACCTCCCTTCTCTCTCCTCGGAGTTGGAAGAGGGGAGACCAACTAGGGTTCGATCGCGATTTTCCACTTTACAAAATGCAATAAGGTGGTGACCAAAATGGTAGGAGAAAATGAAGCCTTTCCATTTTCTTAATGCATTTTTTTTCTTTTGCAAGGAGAATGTTGTTTGAGCAAGGTTGTAAATGGAGTTTATGTATGCTCTATCATATCAGATGGTTTTTTTCTCTCATGTGTGAGTATTTCTATTGCCAAAGGGGATGAAAAAGTAGGGAGGATTGTGAGAGGGTATTTGAAAGCATTTTCTTATGAAGAAAGGCCATGCATAGTAGAACCACTACCTCTACTCTGTCACTGGATGGTAGGGGGTTCTAAAGGAGAGCTCATAGAGAAATGAAAAAGGAACATGTTTGGGTAGTGAGTGGCAGAAAATCATCCATGTGGTTGCATGGAATTTGTGACACCTCCCCAACATATTATGTTTCCCCTGAGGCTCCTCCTTCCACTTTCTCCAATCTTGGGCATGAAGGTTGAATCTCCTCCTCTAGTTTAGAGGTAACTTTTCTTCTTGCAGGGACCCGGTTTCCTTTCTTAGAAGGGAATTATCAATAGGACAAAAGCGCAAAATCTCACACTCCATCCAAAGATGTCAGTGTGATAATAACTACAAATTTTTAGTTAAGAACGATGATTCATAGTTGTCAGTACATGGATATAGAAATATTTTTGTAATAGAATTGCATATGGCCTTTTAGGCCTATTTGTCAAGAATGGATCTACACTTGATGCGTGTCTTCTGGTTGGAAGCTTGTTGCTCCATTTTTTCTATAAAAAGGGAAACCATGGCCAGAATAAGGGATCAAATTTTGGGAGGAATATCTTGTACCTTCAGTTTTCTTGTCCCTTGGGTTTTTCCTAGTCTATTTCCAGTAGTGAGTCGAGGTGAAGCAAACAAGATGTAAAGTCTTTTACAGAGTAAATAAAGGAATATTTTAGGGTCAAGCTTTGCATAGGTTCTTGAAGGAGTTATATGTAAATTTTATCCTGTGATAGAGATAGCATTTTATTTCAAATAAAATAGAATTCCGACCCTTTTCTCTCCATTTGCATGTTCTTATCAATTTTTGAATGAAAAAAAATCAAGGGTATTTCATTTAGTGCATTGTTGTGATGTATGTAGCTTTATGTTTATGCTTTGGCCCAAGGGGTCAATTAAATTATGTAAATAGAGTTGTAGAATGATAAGGCTTCTATAGGGATTTTAGATAAGTAGTTTTGCATTGGGATTACAAATGAGATATATTGTAATACAACATTATCTTAGATCTCATGTTATCAAATCAAATTCTATCACATTTTTTAGGTTTACATTTTATATCTTTCAGGTTCCCAATGGAGTAAGGCACTAATCACTGCTTGTAACTAACTTTATTTATTATCCTTGTTTTAGTTTTAACTGATGAATCTCTATAATCTTTCAAATATCAGAGTATCATAGTTACGTTTTCATGTACTTTTTAAAAGTTGTCCCACCCATCTCATGCTCCAGCCTAAGGTCGAGGATCCCTGAAGGATTTGCCATCCTTGGGAATTCTCCCTTTCTATCAAGCCCTTTATGAGATAATATGCTTTTCTTTCAATAAATTCCTGACTATTGTTGTAGAGATCAGGTAGTTCACTGAAGGGATTAGCCTCCTGGATTATGCACATCCCCAAGTGTAGAGGGATCTTGTATCCTTGTTGAAGGTTCTCCAAGCTTGATGGATATTGATAGTTGGAAGTGGCTTTCCATAGGTATTTGGAGGAATTAGCTTGGTCTCTACCCTGTGGCAGTGTAAACCTATTTATTTTTGGAACCAACACCACATTGGCCCAAGTTCAGTAGAGCATTTTCCTATTGGTGCTTTCACCAAATATTTGTAGGCCACTTTCTTTTCTCTGTGTTAGGTTTTATGTTTCAACCCTATTATAGTCATGTCACCAGATTTCATGTATAGTTATTCAGATTCAACATCTTGATTTCACAGTGGTTTTTGAATCTATACTATATCTTAGAGAACAGATTCACGAGGGATTGCTAGATATTAAGAATAATGTATTTAGCACTCATTTTTATTGGTATTTATTGTTAATGCACATGTTCTTATATAGAAATGTAGATTATTTTGAAGGTACCATTAATCTTCGAATAATGATTGATAATATTGAGATACTAGTGTAGCTATGGAGTATGGATATGTCATGGGACAAGCAGGAAGCTAATTTCGTGAGATTTGACAATGGTTTTTTTTCTACATTGAGGAAAAGATTGACAATGAATCCACCAAGGATTCCCACACAGTTGCATGATTTTGTAAAACCAAAGGAAATTTTGCCACTCATGAAAATTGACCATGAATGGGGGGCCATTATCCCTATCCTATTAGTATAGTTATTAAAGTTTACGGTTTCCCTGGCTAGCCACATGTACTACCTTTGAATGTTCCTTTGAGATTAGGTTATGCTGAAGTAATCTGGCAAATAGGTTGTATAAATGACAAGGATTTGAAGGGTAGGGGCAAGGGAACTAATTTTCTTGATTACATTGTCATTCCATACTTTGCAATTATGAAAGAGGGATATTGGCATTTTTAAAAACTTTTTGCACCATATCACTTTGGGATTAGCATAGTTAGGCATAGTGACCCAAAGGGATTCTACAATATTTTTAGTCAAAGAATAAAAGGAGGCTCATTAGCTCATGAGCATAATTTTCCTGAAGATATAATTAGAAATGAATTTTATTTCATGGTCCAAGATTGGAAGAAGGAAAAATAGATAGCTTTCAGGAAGTTATGGACTATTGTACAAAAGATGGATCCCAGTTGTGATCCTTTAAGAAAATTCACTCGATTGTATGCCAAATTTGATTTTGATATGAATAGTTTTGATGAGTTAATTCTTGCATTAAAGGAGAAGAAACCCAAACTTGAGGAAATTCATAACCATTAAGTTGAAAGAAGAAGAATGCATCAAATTACACTCATCACACCTAAAGAAGTAGTAATGATTCGCTAGATGAGGATGAAATGACTAGGCTCACCTCCTCCTCCACCTCATAGGATGGATGGACTCAAAGAAAGTATACCTAACTATGTATCCCCTCCAAAGGGTGGTGTTGTGATAAAACAATTAGAGATGAGGTAAGTAGTGAAGAAGAGAGTACCGGCGGTAGGGATAGTGAGAAGTTGGTGAGAAGGAATGGAAAGAAAATAGTGAAGGTAGAGCCAGCCCCAAAGGTCCAAGTAAGACTTTTAAAAGGGGTTAGAGATCATTGATCTTGAATATTCAGATAGAATCTCTCACCACCACATGTGCCTTTTTCAGCTCCAAAACAAGTTGAAGAACAAGGAGAAGAGAAACATATGGAGGAACAATAGGAGGATACCATTGAAATTACAAATGCAGCGATGCAGATTGCTATTTCTCCTTTGCCACTCACTCTATAATTAGACCTCACTCCTCTGGATATTCAGGGAAGAGCTTTTAAAGATGCTAGGAAGGAGGCATGTGATAAATTTATCAAGGATGAAGTTTTTAAAAAAAAAATTTGGCCTTCCTTCAATTGGTTTGGAAGATGAAGATAGATGAATATAATGTTGGTTGTTTGGTGCAATTGATTGTGTCACATTTATGTTTAGTCATTGATGTCAACACTATCTATTTGGATGCTTTACCAACACCCTTCTGGTTGTGGTAGGTTGAGTGATTTTTGGTTTACTTGAATCCGACATGATCCGGTAGGCTTCGGTATAATATAGTGATGGAATTGGCTTGGTCATAATTCTTATACTCATATTTGGTCTATTGGTTTTGATCTTGTGATTGGAATCTATCCTACTTGCTTGGAAGCTTGGTTTTTAGTTCTGGCGAGGGTTTCACCGGTAGAGATTTTTGTGCAGATTGTTGATGAATTTCTTAAGTGATATTGGTACAACATTTGATGAGGTTTTAGGGTGTTTTTGGTTATCATGTTCAAGACTTGGCATTTCGAAATCATTGTTGAAGCGTGTGGATCTATACTTGGCCCTGGTTGATCTAGGTTATGGACCGACATTGACATAACATGTGGATAGGACCTATTGATGCATTTTCGGGATGTATTATGTGTTTGATATTATTTGTTTGGCCTAAGGATGACATGGATTGTAATTATGTAATTGGTGTATTGTTTGGTGGCCGACCTGATTGTTTATGGTGAAGGGTTTATATATATCGATCTAAGACCTCATTGTAGATCATCATGGTTAATGTAAGAGGTCATGATCAAGCAATGTAATGTGAGAATAATGTAATATCATTTAGGAAAAGGAGGTGATAGATCATTGGAGGTCAAATTGGGTTTATGTATGAGGATTTAGTCTGCTAATATTGAACTTAACTGGAACTGTACTCTAGCATAGGAGATGCTACCTTTTGCAGTTCAATACTTCTCTAGATTGTAGTCTAGATTTGTATGTAGTTAGTGAGACTCCTTTTGTGATAAAAAGTGTGCTCTAGGCTTTGACCTTCCTACAAGTGCAGGTCCCTTCATTGTAATTCACATACTTACTATAGAAGCATTATCTAACTATGGGTAGGCTTCCCACCATGTTTTCTTCTTTTTACTAGGTGTTCCACATACAAATATTGGTGTTGTGTTAATGGATTTTATTCTATGATTACTGCTTATGATTAATTGGTTTAACTGCTATTTTGGCACTATTATTTTGGGTTCAAAAATTAAAGTTTAATTGTTGATTGCTACTAATAATCTGTGACAATTGATTCACCCCCCTCTTAGTTGACTTCTAGTTATCTCAATTGTCTAACAATTAGAACTAGAGCTTTGGTCCTCTCTACATAAGTCTTAACCTCTTGAGGAAGATGCCATGGCAACTAGAAAATATTCAGATGGAGACTCAGATGGAGACTCATCTAATATGTCTTGGAAAGGAGATTTGGGAGATCAAACATAATGGTGTCACACCCTATAATCTAGGATCTAGAAATCCTCCTCTAGAAAACTAGGACAAGAAGCTTGAGAATCATTGTAGAGAAAGAGAAGCCCTCTTGCGTGCACTTTCTGATCAGCAAATAATGGGATTAACTGACAAATCATATGGAAAGGCTATATGAAATAAGTTGGAGACTCTTAATGAAGGTGACCCTACAGTGAAGATTGATAAACTTGATGGTTATCATGTGAGATATGAAAACCTGAAGATGGAAGAAGATGAAAGGATTACTGCATTCATGAAAAGAGTAAATGAGATTGTTATAGGAATTCAATGTTGTGGTGGAACTCTGAGCAAAGATGAAAATATTTCTAAAGTCTTGAGAGCCTTACCACTGGCTTACAAAATGAAGGCTACTACTATCAATGAGTTGATAACAATGGCTAATACATCTGTCAACATAGATACCTTGTTTGGGAAACTATTTGCTTTTGAACTTGAGGAATTTGGACCTTCTAGAGCTATGAAGAATAAACCTTATTTTCATGTATCTACATCTCCAATTGGTAAGCAAGGCTAGAAAGCTTTATATGCAAAAGAGTTAGAAGAGATGAAGAGAGAAAATTGAAGCACTATTTGCTAGAAGAGTACCGAAAGGACTGGTAGAAAGTAAGTATGAAGGAAAAGTAGCTTTTAAATGTTTTGAATGTAATCAAATTGGTCATTTTGCATCTATATGTCCTAAGAAGAATTTAAGATTTGAATAAAGAGTTAAAATATCATTTAAGACTAACCCTAGATATCAAAACAAGTATAGATTCAAGAAAAACAAAGACAAATCATGCTACATAGTAGATGAGGAAGGCATTAATGATTTAGAAGATGAATCGATAGAAGACTCTACTACTTGATCCTATTGGGACTCATTAAATTTGAACAATTTGAGAGGCCCATTTCAAAGTTTTGATATTGCATTTTCATAAAGGCACCTAATCTCATTCAGGTGGCCTAGTTAGAAAGGGTGTAGAATAGAGCCAGTTGTTTTTCAAAGGCTAAGGCCTTGGAAACTTGTTTTACACCTTTCATTTGACCTATGCAGTGTTGTGAAACTTTTAGAATTCATTTTGGATCAATTTATGAGGTACCCATTTCAAGGGGTGAGCTGAAAGTGCATTTTAGGTGCAAATATAGATTTTACCAAGTATCCTACTTTGAGTGCTTATATCTTTTTCCCTATTGATCCTCATGGTAAAATTAAAAATGGATTCAATTCTATGTATAAATGTGAGTCAATATGAAAAATTTCAAGTCTCTATCAATCCATTTGCTCATTTTTCAAAGCTTGATCTGTTTGCAGTTTGTATGTTTTGACAAGTCCCTGTTTCATGACCTAGTTGTTGCCCTGTTTCAAGACCTAGTCGAACCCCTATTTTGCATAAGTGTAAAAGTTACCTTAGTGAGTGTCATGTTAGAATGTTTGTTCCAAGCTATTTTTGGTATAAAATGAAAGCTATGTTTCAAATTTCAAACTGCTGCCAATCCATTTGATCAGTTTTGAAAATGGTTTCTTGAGCCATCTATTTCAGTGATCCATACTTTCATTGTCGTATCAGTAAAAGTAGCTATTTTCATGAGCTCACTATTCACATCCAGTCATCCTTTTGGTCAATCTAAGCATTCAAATATTTTATATGTACTACAAGGTAGCTATGCCTTAGATTTGAGTGTCTATGGAGGTCGTTTGATATTTTTCAGAAAGGCATCATGAGTTGGCTGTGCATTGACTTCATCATGTCTGTAGTGCCGACAAAGCCAGTTGGTCATTTTTGACCATTAATATCTCTTCACAAGATTCATCTTGAAAAACCATTTGGTAGAGTTCATGCCTGTATATTAGAGGACACGCTTGTTAGATGGCGAGGTCTAGAAAGGTGTTTTGGCTGGTTTGAAAATTATGTCTTCACGATTAAATGCAAAAATGTGGCGCAAGTGCTTGAAAGTTGTAAAATTCAGTTTGATGATCTAAAAAAGGTGTTGATTGATTCTAGAGGTATGTTTAAGGTCCATGAGGCATTTCAGAGGTCAGTTGGATGAAAACTAAATTTTTTTTAGCCAGACCCACTTTTGGGCCCGACTTGGCTTACCGCTTCATGCATCTTTTCAGGCAAAGTTTTAATTGTTATCTTTAAATCATGTGTTTTATTGACTTGAGAGATATAGAAGAAGATGGAGAATATTATAAGAGAAATATGGACATTAATGGTACCTTGAAGCAGATGCCTAGCTATTTGATAGCTGAAAGGGCATAAAACTGAAGTTTTGGATTTTGGTAGCATTCTCCTTGGTAGATGGCATGGAATGGATAAGAGTTTAGAAGTATCAACAAATGTGATTACTAGGCTTAAAATCAAATTCCTCAACCTTTCCTTGCTGTGTGGTGGAGTTGGGGCATTCAAAAACTTTGAATCATGTTGGCAAATCAGCAAATAAATGCCAATCTCCAGCATCTTGCATAATAAAAAATTTGCAAAAAAATGCACATGGTAAGCATAGCCAAGAAAGTGTAAATGGTACAAAGCCAAATCCTCTCCTTCCTACGTGATGGTGTGGGGGTTTTGTCATTTGCAGAAAATTCAATTGTTTTTGAAGCCTTCTAAGCAAATGTAAATGGGCAAGAGAAAAATCTGAAGTTAAAACTATTTCAGCAAATGCTTTTGGCAGGTGCATAACACGTTTGGCTGTTCAAAAGGATTTGAAGGTTTCAAATAAATGAAATTGGCATCCTCCTTCCTGCCACATGATGGATGAAATGGTGAAGGGGCAACATCCCAGGTCAAACTTTTCAGCAATCATTTGAAGTCAAAACATGTGGCTGCTACTCCTATTCATGTGATCCAATTAATTTATGATGCTAAGGATGTTAAAGGTCCACAGGCCATTTCCTTTAATTTGCCATGAATGCTGCCATGGGAAAGGACAAGCTTTGCAATTCAACTAGATATATGAGAACAGAAGGTTTTTAATGCATTTAAATGGGATACTATTCATTAATTTCATGAAGGTGCAAGAAGCAGCTACAGCAGCTACAGAAACTTCAAGCAAACTCTTTGGCAGGTGTGTGCCAAACTCCATGCAATCTACCAACGTCCTCCCTATAGAATGGCTTGGACATTAAAACTCCAAGTGGATTAGATCCCAGATCGACCCTGCGTGGATGGAGTGGACAATGATATTAAAATAACATTCAATCAAATGAAAATGTAGCAAAGGTGCCATTGAAAGTTACAGGCAGGTCTCAAAAAACTTAAGAAAATACATTGCTAGGCAAAACCATATATCCCACACTGGCTGTGCATGGGAAAGTTTATGTATATAAATATGAATCTCCACACTAGTATAATGTCAAAGCTTAAAGGCTTTTGGCGCAAGGTGCTAGTTGGGTGCCCAAGTGGACCCCACACATGGGGGCACCCTTCCAGAGGCGACCAAGAAGGCGAAGTGGTGACCAATTGGACCCACGAAAGCATGGTTCCCGAGGTGAGTTTTGCAGAGAAAGGGTGACTTAACTAGTGAGCATTTTGCAAGAGATTGATGGTGCACGTGGATTTGTGAAGGAAATATGCTCACCAATTAAGCTTCACGAAATGGTGAAGTGTTAAAGACCCCGCATGTTCAGCAAGATCTGACGACCAGTATGGCTTCGTGACTCGAAGATGCATGCCCATTAACCATCGTGAAATGGTGAAAGCTGACGTGACGGTCTAGGTGGAGGTACAACTCGTGGGTCCCATTGACATGGTGATGATGTGGCCCATAGGTGGCGATGACATGTCACATAAGTGGTGGTGACGAAGTAGTCTAGGTGGCAAATCAGTGAGGTGTCATCCTCATGGACCCATCAACAAATCACAAGCTACCGCATGGCAAGATGCAAGACATTTAAAAGGTAAAAAATCAAAGTTAAAAATATAGTTGAAACTATATAGAAAATCCAAAAATTTAAATGATGTGCATATATCGAAGTTTAAATCGCCCAAAGGTCCATTTTTGGTCAAATAGGCAAGTATTATATATCGTCGAAAATCTCTCAAGATGAGGAATGCAGTTATGGAGTTAGTTTCAACAAATATGGGATATTTCGAGAGCATTTTCCATGGGAAGGAAAGAAAATATTTTTCAATTAGGAAAGAAGGGACACTTGGCAGTGTGTTATGTAGATTTGATCTTTCCCTCCTCTACTTATTCTTATTTTCTTCTCATTGTAAGGGTTCTAGAATTTTGGACAAAGTTCTCCAAATTTTCATGGTTTCCAATTCTGAGTTTTCTTCAAGATTGTATAGGGCAGGGCTTTTCTTTCAGTAATGGAGTTCAATTATTTGTTGTAGGTGTTCTTAATGTTAGGTTCTTGTGTATGTAAGGCATGCACAAATTCACACAGAATTTGTGTCTGAAATGTATTTCATTTTATTCAAATCTGATTGTTAAGGAGGATCAAGTTGGTCATGAGCAGCTATGTCTATGAGTGTAATGCTTGTTTGTAGGTAATCTTCAAGGAAAATTTTAAACTCTCTGAGTAAACATTAATAAAATAGGGTTCATGTTTCTGGATCTGATATTTTCTGTGGATGAGTTGAGTAATGCATTTATGCAAGGCATTAAATGTAGGAATACTTAAGAATGGAGATGGATCTATAGTATAAGTTTTCATCTATAGTTTGATGTGTGACTCTGTTGCCCTTGGATAAGGCACTGATCTTGCAATCAAGGGGATTCTCAAACCAATTTAAAATCCAATTAGAATATCTTTATTTTATGTTATGTTTTGAAATGTTTCATTTATCTCATGCTCAAGCATAACTGAGTTGTATATGTAGATCTAGCCCATCTATAGTAACCCACTTGTTGTTGAGCCTTGATGAGATCTATCTGCTTCTTTTGATGTTGTCATAGGTGTGTAATGGGTTTAATTTTAAGCATCAAAGGTACACCCACCTAGGTTTTGCAGAGCCTGAAGAATAGAAGGATTCATATCCTTGTCATGTTGTCCAAGCCCTGAGGTTCTTCATAGATTGAATTGGCTACTTCATAGATCGATTGCAGGTGTACTTGGGTTAGTCAGTTTTGATGACCAACAAAAATGGTGACTCTATTGGGGAAGTTCTGTAATAATTCATGTTGAATCAAATCCCAAAGTTGTGCCAAAATTCATTTGGGGAAGAGTCTTACAAGTTCACAAATCTTAAAGTTATTTTCAGATTTGAAAGTGTATACCCTCAAAATTCTCGTTGCTATGAAAATATGAAAATTATTATGTGACTCTATTGTGTGTGGTGGGACCCAAAAATCTAAAAGTGTTTCAGATTGTAGATCAATGGTTTAAATTTTATTCCTCTTCAGGGAGGTAGCGACTCTGTAAGAACGAATCTGAGATTTGGAGGATTTCTTCAAATTTCTAGTTAGAAGTAAAGTGAACAGCAGCAACATTTTTTTCTCCACACATTCCTCAAAGTATTAATGAGACAATTCATGTTCCTTATAAGGGGAAAAAGTCACCATAGAAAGGAAAAGAAATTTACAGTATGCATACTTCATGTTTTAAAAAAAAATTCAGTTAAGTGATGGGAGAAGTATGAGATTCTGAAAATTATGACTACATATGTTTTGAAAAGAATTTATGAAACAATAAGATTCGTGGTCAAGATAATGGTTCAGTAGATGTTTTAAAATTGATGGATCTAGATGTGGTTCCTAGATCTCCAAATCCTTTGTGAAATTTGAAAGAGATCAAATAAAGAGATTGCAGTATGTCTTCAAAAGATCCGAGAGAAATTCATCGGGTTTTTAAGAAAGAAAGTAGGGAAAAGAAAAGAGGAAGAGTCATAATATATTTTTTATGAAAGATTCATAGCTACATTAAATGAGTTTCCAGATGATGCTAGACGCCATGAGTCTGTCTTGATTGAGTTATTTTTAGAGTTTGATGAGCCTGACTCAATTAATTGGTCTACTAGCTTGAGAGAAGAAAGTTTTGCATGAATTAAAGAATGGATAGATGAGATTGAAATAATTAAATCTGAAAATGTACACCAGATTGAGTATAGTGAAGGAGATGAATCTATGAGTGGATATGCCTCCTATGATGCTGAAGGTGATTCTTATTTTCAGCATGATAGTTTAAATGTGTATTCAGAGCAAGAAGAAACTTATGAGAACATAAGTAATTTTTTAAATAATCATGAGCCCATTGAGGTTTCAGATTTTAATTATATGGATCACCTTGTTGTTAAGTTCAATATACAAAATATTTGCTATCAAAGTTATGAATCTATGTTGCAACATATAGCAGCACTTTATGAGCAGAATGATAAAGGCTATGATGTGGATGCAACTTGTTGTAATGATGAAATAAATGTGCATAGAGACATGAGTACTACTGATTTATTACCTTTATCAGATTGGGACAATGTTTACGGCTGAGAGGATGAAGCCAAGGAAAATGAAAATGAAGAAGAAGGTTCACTAAGTAGTGAACAAATCTCAGAGCTCTTAGCTGCTGATTTTCAAAGGTATGCATCAAAAAATGTGCCCAATCTCTCACACCCAGCCAGTACATGTTATGATATTGATGTTGTTTTAGAGGGTGTGAAGTATGATACATATGTTGTTGATTCTCTCCCTATTTTTTATTTGAGTGATGGACAAGATGAAAATGCATATAAGATTGATAAATGTGATGATGTAGATTCATATGTTGCTATGAACTCAAATTTTGGTATGCATGGTGTGGATCTTGCTTTTAAAGACATGACAACTGTGAAATAATTTTCCCTAATTTGCAAGTGGTAAATGAACCATTGTCAAGTGATGATCATGTGTTTTTACTTGTGCAAAGTGCTGATAGAAATTTTGATCAGCAAGATGAATTGTAGTCATGTTATGAGGAAGTTTTCCTCTCTAGTTTGCAAGCCATTATTGTGGAAGAGTGTTCATCATTTGAGAAAACTAGTAGTAGAGATGTGCCTGATGTTCTCACCTTTCATAATGAGTTGGACTACTTTTCTTTTCAGATAGGAAGTAATGGTAAAGAGTATGACACTCTTATGTCACCTAGTGACCAGCCCTTTCAACATTCATTTGGTTTTCAAAGATTGATTGATTATGAACATGTTGATGATTATGTTTTATGTGATCAGCTGATTAGAAGTGGAAGTGTTTCTGAATAGGCAGATGTGAATGATGATTTCAGCTTACCTTTGATTTGTGGAAATGAAAATCATGTGTTTGACAAATGTAAGAATTGATTTTAGTTTTGATGGTTATAAGTTGTATATTTTGTATAGTTTCTTTGCTTCAATTGTGTGGTTTTCAATAAAGTGCCTTGTTGTTTGGGTAGAATAAGGAGCCCTACTTTTGAGAAGAGAATGATCCATTTTTGAGTGGTCTTCTCAACCATAGATTCTAGATTCTTGTGTTGATATTGCAATCAACCATCCCCAGTTAGAGCCAGTATTGGGACTAATTAAATTTGAACAATTTGAGAGGTCCATTTTGAATTTTTGATATTGCATTTTGAGAAAGGCACCTAATCTCATTCAGGTGGTCTAGTTAGAAAGGGGGTAGAATAGAGCCAGTTGTTTTTCAAAGGGTAAGGCTTTAGAAAATTTTTGTACACCTTTCATTTGACCTATGTAGTGTTGTGCAACTTTTTGAATTTAGTTTGGATCAATTTATGAGGTACCATTTCAAGGGGTGAGTTGAAAGTGCATTTTAGGTGCAAATGCAGATTTTACCAAGTATCCTACTTTGAGTGATAATATCTTTTTCCTTGTTGATCGTCATGGTAAAATTCAAAATGGATTCAATTATATGCATAAATGTGAGTCAACATACAAAATGTCAAGTCTCTAGAAATCCATTTGCTTAGTTTTCAAAGCTCGATCTGTTTGCAGTTTGTATGTTTTGACAAGTCCTTATTTCAGGACCTAGTCGGAGCCTTGTTTTGCATAAGTGTAAAAGTTGCCTCAGTGAGTGTCATCTCAGAATGTTTGTTCTAGGCTATTTTTGGTATAAAAGGTGATCTATTTTTCAAATTTCAAGCTCCTGCCAATCCGTTTGATCAGTTTTCAAAAGGCTTTCTTGAGCCATCTGTTTCAGTGATACATAATTTCAATGTCGTATCAGTTAAAGTAGCTATTTTCATAAGCTCACTATTTGCATCCAGTCATCCTTTTTGTCGAACTGAGAATTCAAAGATTTTATATGTACTACAAGGTAGCTATGCCTCAAATTTGAGGGTCTACAAAGGACATTTGTTATTTTTAAGAAAGGCATCATAAGTTGGCTGCACATTGACTTCATCATGTCCGCAGTGCCGACAAAGCCAGTTGGTCATTTTTTACCATTAATATCTCTTCACAAGATTCATCTTGAAAAACTATTTGGTAGAGTTAATGCATGTATATAAGAGTACATGCCTGTTAGATCATGAGGTCCAGAAAGGTGTTTTGACTGGTTTGAAAATTATGTCTTCGCGATTAAATGCAAAAATGTGGCACAAGTGCCTGAAAGTTGCAAAATTCAGTTTGATGATTTGAAAATGGTGCCGATTGATTCCAGAGGTATGTTTAAGGTTCGTGAGGCATTTCATTTTTTTTAGCCAGACCCACTTTTGGGCCCGACCTAGCTTGCCGCTTCATGCATCTTTTTAGACAAAGTTTTAATTGTTATCTTTAAATCATGTGTTTTATTGATTTAACAAATATAGAAGAAGATGGAGAATATTATAAGAGCAATATATACATTAATGGTACCTTGAAGCAAATGACTAGCTATTTGATAGCTGAAAGGGTGTAAAACCAAAGTTTTGGATTTTGGTAGCACTCTCCTTGGCAGATGGCATGGAATGGATAAGAGTTTAGAAGTATCAACAAATGTTATTGCCAGGCTTAAAATCAAATTCCTCAACCTTTATCAAATTCCTCAACCTTTATCAAATTCACCTTGCTGTGTGGTGGAGTTGGGGCATTCAAAAACTTTAAAGCAAATTGGCAAATCAACAAATAAATGCCAATCTCCAGCATCTTGCATAATAAAAAATTTGCAAACATATGCACATGGGCAGCATAGTGAATAGCAAGTGTAAGTTGCATGAAGCCAAATCCTTTCCTTCCTGCATGATGGTGTGTGGGTTTTGTAGTTTCTAGAAAATTCAATTGGTTTTGAAGCCTTCTAAGCAAATGTAAATGGGCAAGAGAAAAATCTGAAGTTAAAACTATTTCAGCAAATGCTTTTGGTAGGTGCATAACACATTTGGTTGTTCAAAAGTCTTTGAAGGTTTCAAATAAATGAAATTGGCATCCTCCTTCGTACCACGTGATAGATGAAATGGTGAAGGGACAACATCCCAGGTCAAAATTTTTAGCAATTATTTCAAGTCAAAACATGTGACTGCTACTCCTATTCATGTGATCCAATTAATTTATGATGCTCAGGATGTTAAAGGTCCACAAACTATTGCGTTTGATTTGCCACGAATGTTGCCATGGGAAAGGACAAGCTTTGCAATTCAACTAGATATATGAGAAGGGAATGTTTTTAATGCATTCAAATGGGATACTATTCATTGATTTCATGAAGGTGCAAGAAGCCGCTACAACAGTAGTAGAAACTACAAGCAAACTCTTTGGCAAGTGTGTGCCAAACTCCATGCCATCCGCCAACGTCCTCCCTATAGAATGGCTTGGCCATTAAAACTCCAAATGGATTAGAGCCCAGATCATCCCTACGTGGATGGAGTGGACAAGGGCATTAAAATAATGTTCAATCAAATGAAAATGTAGCAAAGGCACCATTAAATGTTACAAGCAAGTCTCAAAAACCTTAAGAAAATACATTGCCAAGCAAAACCATATATCCCACATGGCTTTGCATGGGAAAGTTTATGTATTTAAATATTAATCTCCACACTAATATAATATCAAAGCTTAAAGGCTTTTGACACAAGGTGTTGGTTGGGCACCCAAGTGGACCCCACATGCACGAGCATGCTTCCCGAGGTGACTAAGGAGGTCAAGTGGCGAAAAAGTGGACCCCATGCAAGCATGGTTCCTGAGGTGAGTTTTGCAGAGAAAGGGCGACTTACCTAGTGAGCAGGTTGTAGGAGATCGACGGTGTGCATGGATTCACAAAGGAAATATGCTCGCCAGTTAAACTTCACAAAATGGCGAAGTGTTAAAGACCCTACAAGTTCAACAAGATCCAACTACCAGCGTGACTTCATGACCCGAAGATGCATGCCCATTAGCCATCACGAAATGGTGAAAGATGACATGGTGGTCCCAGTGGAGGTCCAGCTTGTGGGTCCTGCTGACATGGCGATGACATGGTGCATAGGTGGTGATGACGTGGCACCTTGGTGGTGGTGATGAGGTAGTCTAGGTGGTGAATCAGTGAGGTGTCATCCTAGTGGACCCATTAGTGAATCACAAGTTGCCATGTGGCAGGATGCAGGACATTTAAAAGGTAAAAAATAAGAGTTAAATATATAGTTCAAACTATATAGAAAATCCAAAAATTTAAATGATGTGCACATATCCAAGTTTAATTCACCCAGAGGTCCATTTTTTGTCAAATAGGAAAGTATTATATCTCACCGAAAAGCTCTCGGGATGAGGAATGAAGCTATGGAGTTAGTTTCAACAAATATGGGATATTTCAAGAGCAGTTTCCATAGGAAGGAAAGAAAATATTTTTTAGTTAGGAAAGAAGGGACACTTGGCAGTGTGTTATGTAGATCTGATCTTTCTCTCCTCTTCTTATTCAAACTTTCTTCCCATTGTAAGGGTTCCAAAATTTTGGAGGAAGTGCTCCAAATTTTCATGGTTTCCAAATTTGAGTTTTCTTCAAGATTGTATAGGGCAGGGCTTTTCTTTCAGTAATGGAGTTCAAATCTTTGTTGTAGGTGTTCTTAGTTGCAAGTTCTGTGTATGTAAGGCATGCACAAATTTTCACATAATTTGTCTCTAAAATGAATGTATTCTCATTTTATTCAAATCTAATTCTTAAGGAGGATCAAGTTGGTCATGAGCAGTTGTGTCTGTGAGTGTAATGCTTGTTTGTAGGTAATCTTCAAGGAAGATTTTAAAGTCTGTGAGAAAACATTAATAAAATAGGGATCATGTTTCTGGATCTGATATTTTCTATGGATGAGCTGAGTAATGCATGTATGTAAGGCATTAAATGTAGGAATACTTAAGAATTAAGATGGATCTGAAGTATAAGATTTCATCTATAGTTTGATGTGTGACTCTGTTGCCCTTGGATAAGACACTAATCTTGAAATTAAGGGGATTTTCAAACCAATTTAAAATCCAATTAGAATATCTTTATTTTATGTTATATTTTGAAATGTTTCATCTATCTCATGCTCAAGCATAGCTAAGTTGTATGTGTAGATCTAGCCCATCTGTAGTAACCCACTTGTTGTTGAGCCGTAGTGAGATCTATCTGGTTCTTTTGATGCTGTCATAGGTGTGCAATGGGTTTAATTTTAAGCATCAAAGGTACACCCACCTAGGTTTTGTAGAGCCTAAAGAGTAGTAGGATTCATATCCTTGTCATGTTGTCAAAGCCCTGAGGTTCTTCATAGATTGAATTGGCTACCTCATAGATCGATTGTAGGTGTACTTGGGTTAATCAATTTTGATGACCAACAGATCTGGTAATGGGAAAGAATGGGTATTCTTGGCTATCAAGGAAGATGATCTGACACTAGATGAAAATGTACTGGAAGAGAAGGCACTTGTTGCTAAAATTGAGGAAAAGGATGACTAGGTAATTGATAGTGGTTGTTCACATCATATGACTGGAGATAGAGGGAAGTTTTTGTATTTACAAGAATTTTATGGTGGACTAGTTAGATTTGGAGATGATAAGACATGTATGGTCAAAGGAAAAAGAACTATATCATTGGATGGTAAGAACAATACTGGCAATGTTTGTTATGTTGAAGGTTTGAAGCATAATCTTTTGAGTGTAGTACAATTGGTAGACAAGGGATTTTAATTACACTTCAAGGATGGAAAATGCAAAATCATTAATAGAGGTGGCTTGGAGATTGCAACAAGTACACAGACAAAAGGTAACATATTTCATTTGAACTCTAGTGAGAAACATGTTTGATTACACATATTGATGAGAGTTGGCTATGGCATAAAAGGCTATGTCATGTGAATCTTGATTGCATTATGAAGATCAGTTCATCTAAAGAAATTAGGGATATACCTAAGATTATGAAGCCCTATAATCTTGTATGCAAAGAATGTAAAATGGGTAAATAGGTCAGAACCTTATTTAGTAGTATACAAGATAAATCAAATGATGTTCTTAATCTTATTCATATTGATTTGTGTATCTGTGCTAGAGTTAAAAGTTTTCATGGTGATAGATATTTCATGCTAATCATTGATGATTATTCCAAAATGATGTGGGTTATTTTTTTAAGAGAAAAATCTCAAGAATTTGAAAAGATTAAAATATTTAAGGCTAAAGGTAGAAACTGAGATAGGATTGAAGATTACATGTTTTAGATAAGATAATGGTGGAGAATTCACATCCGATGAGTTTAATAACTTTTGTGACAAGCATGGTATAAGAAGACAATTTTTTGATCCCTAGACACGTCAGTAGAATGGAGTTGTGGAAAGGAAGAACAAAACTATCTTGGATGCTGCTAGAATAATGATGAAAGAATCTAATCTACCTCATATATACTAGAGAGAAGTAGTAAGTACAATGGTTATACATTCAACATAGTACATATCAAAGGAGAAACTAATAAGACCCCTTATGAATTATGGTTTGGCAATACAGCTAAAGTTAAGTATTTCATAAATTTTGGTAGTAAATGTTATATATGGAGAGGTGATACAATTGGTAAATTTGATCCTAGATGTGATGAAGGCATATTTATTGGTTATTCTAATGAAATCAAATCATATATATTTTATAACAAGAGATTGAAAAGAATTGTGGAGAGTGCTAATGTCAAAGTAGATGAGCTACATAAAATTTTATGAGAAGGAACCGCTAGTGGAAATGATTATATCTAAACTGATAGAACATTTATCAGAATAGAGAGTTGAACTAGTTACTCCGACAACATCAGAGAATTCTACAATAACGGAATAACAAGGAAGAGAAACAAAGAGTCAAAAGACTCCTAGGTATGTGAGATTGAATCATTCTGAACATTAAATCATTGGGGATAAGAGAAATTGAGTGATGATAAGAAGAAGAATGGAAACTAATGAGATATGTCTAATTTCACAAGTTGAATTAGTATCATTAATTGAGGCATGTAAAGATGAACATTGGTTAAAATCCATGGAAGAAGAATTAGATCAGATTGAGAAAAATAACACATGGACTTTGGTTCCCCGGCCTAAAAATAAAAATGTCATGAACTAAATGGGTTTTTAGGAATAAATTGAATGATGATCGTAAAGTTATAAGGAATAAGGCTAGATTGGTTTGTAAAGGATATTTTGAGAAGGAAGGAATTGAATATGGAGAGACCTTTGCACCAGTAGCTAGGATTGAAGCTGTAAGATTATTTCTTGCCTATGTTGCTCACAAAAACTAAAATGTTTACTAGATGGATGTTAAATGTGCATTATTGAATAGGGATCTTGATGACGAAGCTTATATTGAGCAACCTGATAGTTTTTCACTATCAGATTATACTGATATGGTTTGCAGGTTAAGGAAAACTTTATATGGACTAAACCAAGAACCTAGAGCTTGGTATGCAAGGTTGGATACATATCTTTTGAGGCTTGGTTTTATTAAGGGTAGTGCTGATAGTAATTTATATTATAAAATTAGTGATGATGATATATTGATTGTTGAAGTATTTATTGATGAGAATATTTTTAGAGGTGAAGATAAATTATGCATAGAATTTTCTAAGAATATGGAGAAAGAATTTGAGATGTCTATGATTGGTGAGATGAAATTTTTCTTAGGATTACAGATTACTCAGACTAGCAAAGCCATTTTTATCTATGAAACTAAATATGATAGGGAATTATTTAATAAATTTGGTATGGGAGATTCTAAATTGGTAATTACACCTTGTTAGGTGCAATGACAGTCCCAAAGACACTGAGCATGGGGGGCTGAATCAGTGTCTCAAGACTTATTAATAACTTTGAACCCAAATTAATCTACCGGTAAACAAGAAATAGTGCAATAAAGAGAAATAACATAGACAACATAAATGCACACCATAAAACAAGATATTTCAATGAGGAAACCGGATAAGGGAAAAACCTCGGTGGGATTTGTGAACCACAATATTTACTCACTAGCCAATATAAATAAATATTACTTACAACAACGGCCTACACATGTAGGAAGGGCAATAGCCTAGAGCTCATTGCTCAATAAAGGAGTCTCACTGACTACAAAATGGATAATTAAATCCAACATAATATATTGCTAAAAATAGCATTTGTAATCCTTGATTCAGTACCAGTTTAAGCTCTGTCAGATACGTTAACCAAAAACATTTCACTATCTTCTATTACATAATCACCTCATAGATTCGCTATGTCACCTTATTACATATCCACACATATATTGTTTCTTTTTTTTTCAAAATGATCTATAAGATCTCATACATATATGAGTCTATACAATACAACATGTCGGCTTACAAATAATTAATTACATTATAATACAATCCACATAAATAAAATTTTGTCTCATGTCAGCCTGAGTGCCAGTATACTTCGTTGCCAGTGTATTCTAGATGCAGGTGAATGTGCCTACCAATGCCAGTATATGATGTCTATGTTTGCTAGTGAATGTGTGGAGTCTTGTTACTAGTTGGTTTCCATCAATGACAACATCAACCATTCTCAGTGAGTGTAGAATTCCAACAATCTCCCCCTTTGGCATTGATGGCAACACTCATGAGAAAAATCCAAAACTGAAATCCAAAAGAGGTGTGCTACCCCTAAGCAAGTGATCTCTTTTGTGCATATATTCTCCTTCATAGTTTTTTCTCCATACTACTCCCCCTTTGACATCAATGACAAAGGATGTCAAAAATAATCAAAGAATATAAAAATTCTACCTCATAGCCTACAACCGGTTATGTACAATTTGAAAAATATATGCCAAAACTAGATTCAGGCTTGGCATGAATTTGTTACTGTCTATTGGATCATGTCAATTAGATAGTGCATCTATTGCTCTGGTGACCATTCTCCAGAAATTGTTGCAATATTTCAACCCATTGAGTTATAAGATTGTCCAATCTAGGACTAAGTTTGTTTTTCAACTCTCAGGCCTTAAACCTTATCCTTGCTTTTTCCTGCTCTAGTTTCTCTATCTTTTCTTCAAAAACTATCATTTCTTAATAAAAAATTGAAGTAAGTTTCAAAGAACCTATCATATTATCTACAATGTCATCTATCTCCTTCTATGTTTTCTTAATTACCTCATCAATATCTTCAGTCAGGTGGTGAGGCTTACAAGCTTCTTTTACAAATCCTTATACTCCAAAATTGTTGAATTAAGTACTGGTAATAAGGAATCAATATGCTCACTACAAGCCTTAATAGTCTTCTCATAGAATTCACCTTTTTCTTTATTTGATCTTTCCTTAATGGTTTCCTCATTTACCTTTTCTATAGTTATAATATTTGAAGCAATAAATTTAGACAATGTGTCCAATTTACCTAGAGAAACATCAATATGATCTATCTTATAGGCCAGTGCAACCATTTGCAAAATAGGTAATGTATCATCAATAGCCTTATATGCTAAGGTGTTGCAATCTGTTATCCTCCTAACTGAATCCGAAAGAACATCTGTTACATTAGTAGGTCTAAAATTTGTAGTGGATGTGCTTGGTTCTTTCCTTTCAATAGATACTCGACCAATTACCTTAACAATTTCTTCCTTGTTTCCAACATTTATTTCCTCTTTATTCACAATTTCTGTCGGTTTCTTAGTTTGTATATGTACCTCTTCTTCAACCAATTTCTTGGTGTTAGTTTCCTTAGCTTCAGTTGGTACTTCAGTGTTCTAACAGTCAACAATGTTAACCATTGACTTATAGATCTCAATGTTCTTACCATCAGCTACCTTAACCTCTAAAGTATCTTTATCCACAACAATATTAAAATCTTGTGTATCTACATTCATAGTAAAAATAATTTCAGAATCTGGATTAATGTCATCATGTGTTGTTTCCTCGATCTCCTTATCCAATTGATTGTCTATATGTATCGGTGCTTCTACTATTATCGATGGAGTGTCCTGTGGTGGTGGAGAAAGGTTATCTTTGATCTTTATAACAGGTACACTACCAATCTTACTTTTACCTTTTTCCTTCTGATATACCTTTGCAAAAGAATTATCCAATTTTTGTCTACTCTTTTCCTCTAACTTTTCTTTTTCAAATAAAATTATATCCCAACTATCTGTATTTTCATCAGCAATTTCTTTTACTCTCCCAGCCATTAAGCTAATCTATCAGTGTCCACTCACAAAAGCTTTCAGGTTGGCTTCAGCAATAAGTTCATCAATTTCTTCTATAGAATTTATAGGACAAACAACCAACAATGCTTCTACCTTTGAATTTTTATCTAGTTCCATAACCAACATTCTTTTAGCTTCTAATCTTAAATACAAGTCATTCGGCAGATCATCTACAACTTCAATAAAAAATTTCTTATAGATGTCAAGATATAAAATAATGCTTGCTTCTATTGTCTCCTTGTCAGAATCCATGAAAGAATAATAAACTTTATTCACACTACAAAGATTACCTTCTTGTGTTATTTCATTTACCAGTTCCTCGAGTGTAAGGGTATCCAGTTTCTTATGTTCTTGTTTCTTCTTAGGAGTTAACTTTTTCTTCGGCTCCCTTACAGCTTGCTATTTCTTCCTCAAAGTTCTATTCCTTTTGGGAGGAGGAGAGGGTACTGGTGAATTTTCTCTCTTCTTCCTTTCAACTCATTTGAATTCTATTGCTACCACTATCTATATCTGAAGAAGTGATAACCGGTAAAACATGAGCTACTAGTTCCAATCCTTCTAGTGCACTAGCTGATATACCACTCAAGTTCATCACATTCTCCTTAACTTCCTTAGCCATTTTAGAAACATCTCTGATGAATTTTTCTCTTTTCTTTCTTTCCTTTTGCATCAAAACAACACTCTAAATAGTATCAGCATTTCCAAAAATTTCCTCAGAAGGTTTCCTAGGGGCATCAAGAAGTGTCTTAGCATATGCCTCATGGATATTCAGATCAACTTCATATCCCATCTTTATTATCCAAATAGTTCTAGGAGAGACAACTTGCATCCATGTTTCATCTTGTTTGATCATAAAACAAATTTTCTTGTCATACTTGTCTACTATGCTCTATGGTATCCTTTCTCTAGCCTTCATTGTAGTTTGGAAGTTTTCAAAATAGCCTATTACAATGTCAGTACTATTGTCACCAATACTGGTAATACCTTCCATGATTTGTCTACCTACTGGTATGTCATATGCAAAGTCCTTATGACCAATGTGAGGTATCTCCTTAGTAAAGTAAAGCAATAAACATACAAGTAGATTGCCAAAATAGAATATTCCCTTCTTGTCACCCTTAATCTTCTTTAAGTTATCTATCAATTCATCTCTAAGCCACTCACAAATATCAATTGTAGCATTGTTCTTAACCATCTCATATGCACTATCTATACATAAGCTAGAAACATAATTCAACCTATTTGCATGAGTCACCCTAAAACTAAGTACCATGCTCACATATCTCACACTTACATCAGTAATATCATTTACCCTAAGAGATTTGTTGTCAGATCTAGCTCTGGTTAGGTCCATAATACTCTTGTTAGGCATCTTCTTTCCTTTCTCAGGCCTATAACTGGTTTAGGGTAAACCAGTAACAGCCTTAATTGCTTCCTTAGTAATTTTACAAATAGAGTCAACCCACATAAACTCTCCATGAACTCTACTTAGAACAAGACAAACTAACTCATTCGAAAATAAGGGAATGTTCAGAATCTCAACAAATCCTAAGTCTTCTAGAATCTTGTGCTCTAGTTTAATCAGACCTTGTTCATTAGTTATAACATCATTGTACCTATTCTTCAAGTCATCAGACCCTACATTTTCTATGTTGCACTGAATGTAACACCTCAAGTTGTTGGCAAAAGAAACTCCTTTCAGAATCTTAGAAAAGGCTCCAATAGAGTCATCTTACTTGGCAGTTTCCAAAATGATTTTAAATATGGGTCTAGGGTGCTCAATTTTTTCCACCACAATAGGGTTTGCAATAAATTTAGGTACAGAGGATGAAGATGCCATTTCAAAAGATAAAAACTTTTTAACTTGAAACCCTAAATGCCTAAAAATATTTTGCTACTTCACCTTGAATGCCTTGCTCAATTTCACACTCTCTGAATACTCAGATTCTTGGTGGATCGAAATGAGGGTTTTTTGGTGTTTTATAATGAAAAAAGTTCTTCAACAACTACATTAAATTCTTTCAGTTAAGTATTGCAATCTTAACACATCTGCCGGTAAAGAAGAATTATGCCTTCTTACCATCAATCGAGGGTAAAATGCATGATTTTCAACTTGCTACCATACCCCCTAAGGATTATTCCTTAGTCAGATGAAGAATCTCCTACCTATGGAGGGTTACTCTGTTCTACTAGTGCAGAGACAGATTCCTCAACTCTCTGATCTCTCTTCTTAATCCCTATTTTTGAAAATTCTTGCTTTATTTCTTTACCTTTTCCTTTCCCTTCTCATTAGATCCTTTATTGTTCATCGGTATAGCCTTGCTTCTACAAAATTTAGCAATATGCCCAATCTTGTTACATGTATAACAAGTCACATTATTTCTCTGAATAGCTTTTCCATATCCTTGACCAGTTTGTGTTTTGCATTAATTAGATAAATGTCCAAATCTACTACGAACATAGCATTTCACATTCATTTTGCAATTGTCTGAATTATGTCCAACTTTATTGCATTTGGAACATTGATCGGTGGGTGAATTTATATTCTAATTATTTCCAAATCTACGTTTATTCTCTTTATGACCAAATTTGTTGCAATTAAAACATTTCCCATTAAATTTATAAGAATTAGGTTGTCTTGTCAGTTTGTTGTGATCTTCATTGTTTGCAGTCCTAGAACTTTCTCCATGTTAAAATCCAAGTCCAACTGTATCTCCATCAGGTTTTTTTCTTTTCAGCATGCCATCAAGCCTTTCAGAACTTTTCTTGAATTTGTCTTTGTACTCATTTACAGTGATCAACTCATTTTCTAGAATCCCAACTTGTCTCATAAGCTCCTCTTTATCATGTTGCATGTGAATTTGATATGTCTTAAGCATATCATTTTCATGATCAAGTCTCATATTTTCATTCTTCTTCCTATGTTCAATATCCTTACATAGCCTCATGGTTAAATATTGAATTTCATTTCTCATGTTACTGTTCTCTTGTCTCAACTTATATGCAATATCCCTAAGAGTTTATTTTTCATCATCATGTTTCTTCATTTGCTCATGAAGTTCTTTTCTCTTGTTTTTTTCTATAGCCAAGTTCTCCTGAAGTCCTTTAATGAATTCCTAGGCAGTCCTTAGATCATCTTCAAGTTTGATATTCTTCAATTTTTCTACATCAAAATCTTCAAGAGCTCCTTCCAACTATTTTCTCAAATTCTCCATCTGTATCAGTTTCAGAATCTTCCTCAAGTTGTTAGGCTTTTATAAATAGAGGACCATGCTCTAATACCAATTGTTAGATGAAATGACAATCCCAAAGACACTGAAAGGAGGGGGTGAATTAGTGTCTAACTAATTGATGAAATATTTAAACTTATTAGTAACTTTGTAACTCAAATTAATGTACTGGTAAACAAGAAATAGTGCACCAAAGAGAAATAACAAAGACAACATAAATGCACACCATAACACAAGATATTTTGGCGAGGAAACCTAGTAAGGGAAAACAATTGGTGGGATTTTTGACCCACAATATTTACTCACTAGCCAATATGAGTAAAAATTACTTACAACAAGGGCTTGCACATGCAAGATGGCCAATAGCCTAGAGATCACTACTCAATAAAGGAGTCTCACTGAGTACAAAATGGATAATTAAATCCAACATAATGTACTGCTCAAAATAGCATCTGCAATGTTTGATTTAGTACCAATTTAAGCTCTGTCAGATACCTTAACAAAAAACCTTTTTCTATCTTCTATTACATAATCACCTCATACATTCTCTATGTCATCTTATTACATATCCACACATATATCATTTTTTTTCTTTTCAAAATGACCTATAAGATCTCATACATATATGAGTCTATAGAATACAACATGTCAACTTACAATTAATTAATTACATTACAATACAATCCACATAAATAAAAAAAATTCTCATGTCGGCCTGAGTGCCGGTATACTTCATTGTTGGTGTATTCTGGATGCTGGTGAATGTGCTTGTCAGTGCCGATAGATGATGTCAGTGTTTGTCGATGAATGTGCAAAATCTTGTTATCGGTTGGTTGCCATCAATGACAACATCAACCATTACCAGTGAGGTTTTCTACACTAGTAAATCCTACAAGATACAAATCTATGATTGGAGGTCTTCTTTATTTGACGTAGACTATGCCCAACATTATGAATGATGGTTGTACTGTTTCAAGATTTCAAAGTGATCCTAGAGAAAATCATGAGATGGCAGTGAAAAGGATTTTTAGATAGTTGCAAGGTACATCGAAATATGGATTGTGGTACCCTAAGGATGATAACTTTACTTTATGAGCATATACAAATGCTAACTAGGTTGGATATGTTGATGACCGAAAAAGTACTTCTAGTGGAGGTTTCTTTCTTGGAAATAAGTTGGTTTCATGGATCAATAAGAAATAGTCTTGTACTTCTTTATCTACTACTAAAGATGAGTTTGTTGTTGTTTCTACTAACTGTACATAATTATCATGGATGAAGCAAATGTTGAAGGATATAAAGGTGGATTGTGATGCACCAGTGGTTATTAACTGTGATAACTATACTACTATTGATATATCAAATAATCTAGTATTTCATTCTAAGACAAAACAAATATCTATCAAGTATAACTTTTTGAAGGAGAAGGTGGAAGAAAATCAAGTTAGACTAGTTTATGTGAACACTAAAGAGCAGATTGCAAATATTTTCACTAAACCTTTATCCAAAGAATCATTTGAGTACTTGAGAGATAGATTGGGGGTTTCTTCCCCTCTAGTAGAGACTTGATTGATGTGGTTTGGCATTAGTCCGACATGCATTATCTGAGATAATTTTCATTTTGGCATTGATGTGGGATCGTATTACTTAGGGGGAGTAGTTGGCTTTGTAATTCAGGGGCTTATATTATTACTTTGATATTTCTATTAGTTTTCTGGCATTGATGTCAAAGGGGGAGTGATATTGATCTAAAAAAGTTAAAGAAATAAATTCAAAGGGGGAGTGATATTGGGAGAGATATTGATATTGATTTTCAAAACTATCTATGGGAGATTGTTGGTTGTCTTCCACAGGGGGAGACTTGTTTGGCATTTCTTGGTACTTAGATGTTTTTCACTTCTAGTGTTGCCATCAATCCCAAACGGGGAGATTGTTGGCCATTGGTGGAATTGATTATGTGTTGCATTGATGTTTTGTCATTGATGTTAACACTATCTGTTTTGGATGCTTTAGCGACACCCATCTAGGTCTAGTAGGTTGAGTGATTTTCGGTGATATGGATCCAACATTATCCAATAGGATTCGGTATAATATGGTGATGGGATTGGCTTGTTCATAATGCTTATAATTATATTTGGTCAGTTGGTTTTGGTCTCGTGATTGGATGCTATCCTGCTTTCTTGGAAGCCTAGTTTCTGGTTCCAATGAGGGTTTCATCGATAGAGATTTTTGTGGAGATCCTTGATGAATTGCTTTAGTGATATTGGTGTAACTTCTAATGGCATTTCAAGATGTTGTTGGTGATCGTGTTTGAGACTTGGCATTTAGAGATCATTGTTGAAGCGTGTGGACTTATACTTGGTCCCAGATGATCTAGGTTATGGATTGACATTTATATAACATGTGGATAGTGTTGGCATATGGACACTCCAATGAGATATTGTGTGTGATTGAAGGTTTTGTCATTGATGGCAACCTTGCAATCCTATGGCACTGGCAAGACATTATACCGGCAAAGCATTATACAGGCAACCTTGCAATCCTATGGCACCAATAAGATATTATACTGACAAAGTATAACATAGGCAAGATAGCGCACCGGCATCAGAAGATCAATCTACACCAGCACCGACACTGGCACAGAAGGAAATATGTATACCGGCACAGAGGCCGACAGGATTTTTGATATGTAATATTTTGTTTATCATTGTAAGTCGACTTGGCAAATTGTAAAATGACTCTTGTATATAAAAGAGATCATTGTAGTCATTTGTAGGATATGGATAGAATACAATAAATAAATTATAAGGAAGACCTAATGTGCGAGTTGTAGGTCAAGGGTATATGTAAAGAACAGAGCAAGAACCGGTACTGAATCTGGCATTGAAGATGCTATTGTAAAGGAGTATAGAACATTGGATTTGTGTAAATCATCATTGTAAGTCAGTGTGACTTCTTATTGAGCAGTGAGCTCTAGGCAGTTGGCCTTCTTGCATGTGCAAGACCCTATTGTAAGTAATATTCTCTTATTGGCCAGTAAGTGAATATTGTGGGTCACAAATCCCACTGAGGTTTTTCCCATGCTGGGTTTCCTCATTAAACATCTTGTGTTATGGTGTTCTTTTCATGTGGATGCTTTTGATTCTGTTATTTGCATTAATTCTTGCATACCGGTATACTGTTACTTTATATTCTACATATTCAATTTTAAGAAAATTACATTACCAGTCAAATACTGATTCACCCCCCCCTCTTAGTATCTGTGGGAACCCTAACAATTGGTATCAGAGCGTGGTCCTCTATTTTCAGAAGCCTAACAGCTTGAGGAAGATCTTGACACTGGTAAAGATGGAAAATCTAATGAAGCAACTTGAAGGAGCTCTTACTGAGTATGATGCAGAGAAGTTGAAAAATATCAAATTAGAAGATGATTTAAAAGCAGCTCAGGACATTATTCAGGCACTTCAAGAAAATCTTACTATTACAAGAAACAAGAGAAGAGAACTTTGTGAGAAATTGCAAAATGAAAATGATGAAAAGGAATCACTAAATGATATGATAAGCAAATTGAAACAAGAGATCATGACAACAAAAAATGAAATGTAGGATATGACTATGAGATTCTGCAAAGAGATTGAGGATAGAAAGAAAAATGAAGAAGAATTGACTAGAAGACTAAGTGATGCAGCAAATGAGAACACAAGACTTAGCTATGAAAATGATATGTTGAAGATAGATCTGACGCATACTCAAAATGACTCAAATGAACTAATGAGACAAAAAGAGATCTTGGAAACGGAATTGGAAATAGCAAATCAACACAAAGAAAAATTCAAGAAAAGCTTAGAAGAACTTGGTACCTTATTGAAGAATCAAAAACCCAAAGGTGACAGTTCTGGAGTTGGATTTGAAGTTGGAGAAAGCTTCCGTACTGCAAATACCCAGGATCAACGCAAACTGGTAAGACCCTCTAATACTTACAAATTCAATGGAAAACACTTTAACTATAATAAATATGGTCATAGGGCAAATGAAAGTAGATCTAGGAATTATTAGAACATCAATCCTCCCACCAGTCAATGCACCAAATGCAACAAAATTGGTCATAACTCTGAAAATTGTAGAATGAATGTAAGATGTTATGTTTGTGGAAGATTTGGTCATTTATCAAATAAATGCATAACACAAACTGGCATAGGTTATGGGAAAGCTATTCAGAAAAATAATGTAACTTGTTATGCATGTAACAAGATTGGTCATATTGCTAAATTCTGTAGAAGTAAAGGTACACTGGTAGATAATAAAAGTACTAGCTTGAAAGGTAAAGAAAAGGTTGAAGAGGTTAAGCAAGAATTTTCAAAGCAATGGATTAGAAAAGGTGATCTAAATATTGGGGCTACTCCTCCACCGGTAGAATCAACAAATGCTTCATCGACAAGACAATATGATGCTCCACCAGCAGGATAGAGCAATGCTCCACCGATAGGATGTTCTTCATCAAACTGAAGAAAATTATCTTGAGGGTTTGGCAATTTAATGACACATGTGCTATTATTCCCTCGGTTAGAGAAAAGAAGTTGAAAATCTTTCATTACTGGCAAATAAAGTTGAGTTAATACATTACCGACAAACAATGAATGTGGTAGGTAGCAGAAAAGACTTTATAAAATAAGGTTTTTTGCTCCATTTCATTTCACCATGAATTCAAACTTTCAGAGAGTGTGAAGATTTCTGAGCTAAGGCATTCCAAGCAAAGAGGCAAAGCACTTCAGCAATCAATCCATCCAAAGGCAGAAAAAGGTATTTATCATCATGGCATCCTCCTCTACACCTAAATTCATAGCAAACCCTACAGTAGTCAAGGTTATAAAATGACCTAGGCCCGTGTTTCAGCTAGTTCCCGAGGTAGCTAAGAAAGATGACAACACAGGTGCTTTTTCCCAAATTCCCAAGGGTGTTGTTTATGCAGAAGACCCTAGAATGTATATTCATTGCAACATAGAGGAATTAGGTGATGAAGAAATCAAAAACATGTATAAAACTATTATATGTGACAATGCCAAAAATGTGAAACCTAAACATAAAATTGTTGAAACCCTAGGATTCACTGAAATCCTCTACATTCCTGAATTTCCCAAGGAAGTGGTTAGGATAGTTCTTAGAAGAGTACATGGCTCATTCTTTTGGCTTCACTCAGTGCATAAAATTACCAAGGTAGCTATGAAAGCAGTAACAGGGTTACCTTCCACCAGTACCAGACTTGACAAAACCAAGAAGGTCTCCAATGACCTAGTAACAAACTTAATTGGTGCAACATCTGACAAAAGATCATTAAGGGTTAATGATGTGACTGATACAAATGTTAGATTTGTTAGCATGATTCTAGGTTACAAAGCAACTCATGCAAATAGGCTTAACTCTATTTCCAGTTTATGCATAAAGAGTGCTTATGACATGGTTAAGGACAATGTGAAAATTAATATCTGTGAATGGGTAAAAGATGAGTTAATTGACAATTTGGCAAAAATAAAGAAGGATAAGAAAGGAACCTTTAGATTTGGAAATTTACTTGTATGCTTAATGCTACATATAACCAAACAGGCTCCCGGTATAGGTAACAAGCATTCTGGATTTGACATACCGGTAGGAAAACAATTGTCTGACTTATTCAAGAACATGGGCGAAAACAAAGAAAAGAATATCTATGAGTATTTTCAAGCACTAAAGGTCAAAATGAATAAGAGGATCAGACTATCACAGGAAATTGTCAACAAATACAAGGATGATATATGCTTTGTATTCAAAAAGGATGAGATCTAGATGGAAGTAGTCATCCCAAGAACAATCTGGGTTACAGAGATGGGGTATGAAACAAATGACCACACAGTGGAAACTTATGCCAAAGCACTTCTGGAAGCCCCTAATGAACCAAAGCAAGAAGTATTTGGTAGTGCTGAGCACATCGAAAGTCAAATTCAATCTAAAAAGAGAGTAAAGAAAGTTGAGGCATCTATGAGGAAAGGAAGCAGGCAAGCATAAGCCTTAGAAGATGATGTATTAAAGAAAACCGGCATAACAGAAGAAGAGTTGGCAGCCCAATAGCCTGAAACTCATCTATCACTGGTAGATACCTCCTTAGAAGGAGATATGCTAGCAACTTTCAAAAGAGTTGTTAGGAAATGAGACCCCTCACCGATATCCACTCCTTCACCTACAAGGACAAGACAGAAGCAACAAGATGTAAGGTCTCCAGTCAAGAAAGCCACACCTAAGAAAAAGCTGACCCCCGAAAAGAAGAAGAAGACAAACATTGACTTGGCCCCTTTTGACATATTGCTGAATGAGATCACAGAGGAAGGTAAATTGAAAAACATAGGGAAAATCTATGACACCCTATCAGATGATGAGAAAGGATAAGTTGAGGAAAGTGTTATACTGCACATGGACATGTATAAAAA
Source organism: Cryptomeria japonica (assembly GCF_030272615.1). NCBI lineage: Eukaryota > Viridiplantae > Streptophyta > Pinopsida > Cupressales > Cupressaceae > Cryptomeria > Cryptomeria japonica. The sequence continues at coordinate 90,136,794 of NC_081415.1, forward strand.
GTTTTTGATGCAAGTCCTAAATGAAATTCCTAATGAATTATATAAAAGACTTGAGGCTAGAAGGCAAGGAATAATTGAGTTAGATAAGAAAATTAAAATAGAAAAATTACTTGCAGTATAACTAGTCAACTCGCCTAAGGAAATTGATGATTTGATAGCTCAGGCCAACCGGACAGTATTTTCCACTGCACACCAGCAAATATCATTAATGGTAGGTAGAGTTACTGATGTTTCAACTAAAACAAAAGATGGTTGGGATAGATTCTTGGTTGAAAAAGAAAAACAAGAAGAATATATGAATCCCAAGCCCATTCTGGTATATCAAAAGGACAAAGGGAAAGGTAAAGTTGGTGGACCGCCAAGTATCAAGATTAGAGACAACTTACCCTCACCTCCTTTAAATACTCCACCAATAAAAACAACTGCAGAAGATCAACCGACAACTGAGAGCATGGACACAAAGGATAATAATCCTAATCCTGAAGTCCTATATACTGTGAATGTTGATACTAAAAAAATCAACATAGTGGTAGATAAGGATACCACAAATAAATCTGATAACAAAGAGCAACCGGCAACAGGAAACAAAGAGCAATTGACAACAGATTCAGAGAAAAAGATGGATTCTGGAACACAAATAGAGCAACAAACAGAGCTAAAGGCTCCAGAATAGATGCCACTGGTAAGAAATGATGCAGGAAAAAATGTGCTTAAAGAGATGGAGACACAAACAGACCTACCGGAGGTCAATACTAGCATGGCCACTTCCACCGGCACTCAGTTTATTTCGTCACCATCAAATGTAATAGAGGTATTGCTCAAATCTATCAAGAAAATAACTGATTATAGCTCACAAGCCTATAAAGCAATAGATGATTCAATTCAAGTTTTGAAATTAATACCTCCCAATTGTAATATAGCCAACAAAGATTCTTTAGGATAGTTGGATACACTTTGTAAATATATTTCTGGAAATTTTGAGCAAACAAAGGTAGAAACTATAAAGAAAAGTGTAGAAAAAGAGAAACAAAAATTCTTTGAGGAAGGAATAAAGAAGTGTAATAGGGAATTTGACACACTTCTACCAGAACTATGCAATTTGTTGAAAGAATACAAAACTCTGCACAAAGACACCTGTAAGATAAACTTTTTGACCACGGATGTAGACAAAAAGATGAGCAAGGTACAAGAAGAGATTAATAAACTTGTTGATAATTTTGTTAACTCACCTGATACACTATCAGTTTTTGAGGAAAAGATAACAAATTTTGAGGAAGAATTGCTCAAATTAGAGAGAGAAAAAGAGAAAATAATAAACAAGGCAAAATTTTTGAGATCTAAACTAAGTCCAAGATTGGACTATTTAGCATCTCTGCATAAGGAAATCTTAGAGGCACTAACAAAGGGTAGCAAGACACTGGCAGAGCACTTGCAGCATCTCACCGATACAGTATATAGATCTGAGATAGCAATAAAGGAGAGCAAGAAGTTTATGGATGGTATAAACTTAATTTTGGGAGATATTCTTTAGATAATAACTACCCAACTACAAGGTTGAGGTTATGAATTGGTACAACTACAAAATATACTAACCTTTGTCATTGATGCCAAAGGGGGAGTAGTAGATGAGAAAATTCAAAACACAGGGATCACATGCTCAAGGGGAGCTCTCACATTTTTGGTAACATTTTTTTTGGTATACACATATTTGGATATCTTTTTGAAATTTCTCATGAGTGTTTCCATCAATGCCAAAGGGGGAGATTGTTGGCATATGGACACTCCAATGAGACATTGTGTGTGATTGAAGGTTTTGTCATTGATGGCAACCTTGCAATCCTATGGCACCGGTAAGACATTATACCGGCAAAGCATTATATAGGCAACCTTGCAATCCTATGGCACCGGCAAGATATTATACTGGCAAAGTATAACACAGGCAAGATAGTACACCAACATCAAAAGATCAATCTACACCGGCACCGACACCGACACAGAAGGAAATATGTATATCGGCACAGAGGCCGACAGGATTTTTGATACGTAATATTTTGTTTATCATTGTAAGCCGACTTGGCAAATTGTAAAATGACTCTTGTATATAAAAGAGATCATTGTAGTCATTTGTAGGATATGGATAGAATGCAATAAATAAATTATAAGGCAGACCTAATGTGCAAATTGTAGGTCAAGGGTATATGTAAAGAACAGAGCAAGAACCGGTACTGAATCTGGCATTGAAGATGCTATTGTAAAGCAGTACATAATATTGGATTTGTGTAAATCCTCATTGTAAGTCAGTGTGACTTCCTATTGAGCAGTGAGCTCTAGGCAGTTGGCCTTCCTGCATGTGCAGGCCCCTATTGTAAGTAATATTCACTTATTGGCCAGTAAGTGAATATTGTGGGTCACAAATCCCACCGAGGTTTTTCCCACACCGGGTTTCCTCGTTAAACATCTTGTGTTATGGTGTTCTTTTCATGTGGATGTTTTTGATTCTATTATTTTCATTAATTCTTGCATACCGGTATACTATTACTTTATATTCTACATATTTAGTTTTAAGAAAATTACATTACCGGTCAGATTCTGATTCACCCCCCCCTCTTAGTATCTGTGGGAACCCTAATAGATAGGACCTGTTGATGTATTTATGGGATCTATTATGTGTTGGATATTATTCATTTGGCCTAAAGGCTTGTAATTATGTAATTGGTTTATTGTCTGGTGGCCGACCTGATTGTTTATGGTCAAGGGTTTGTATATATCGATGTCAGATCTCATTGTAGACCATCATGGTTAATGTAAGAGGTCATTCTCAAGGAATGTAATGTGTGAATAATGTAATATCATTCAAGCAGAGGAGTTGATCGATCATTGGAGATCAAATTGGGTTTATGTGTGAGGATTTAGTCCTCGGGTATTGAGCCTAATCGGAACTGTACTGTGGCATAGAAGATTTTATCTTTTGCAATTCAAAACTTCTCTGGATTGTAGTCTGGATTTGTATGTTGTCAGTGAGACTCCTTTTGTGATGAGCAGTGTGTTCTAGGTTGTTGGCCTTCCTGCAAGTGTAGGCCCCTTCATTGTAATTCACATACTTAATGCAAAAGTATTACCTAATTGTGGGTAGGATTCCCATCGTGGTTTTCCCTTTACCGGGTTTTCCATGTACAAATTTGGTTGTTGTGTGAATGGCTTTTATTTTGTGATTATTGCTCATGCTTAAGTAGTTTAACTGCTATTCTGACATTATTATTCTGGGTTCTGTTATTAAAGTTTAATTGTTGATTGCTTCTGTTAATCTGGGACAACTGATTCACCCCTCTCCTCTCAGCTATCTTCCAGTTATTTGAACTATCAAAGATATAAGAGGAGAAGTGCTAAGATAATTTCCCAAAGGCTAGATAGGTCTAACTAGGAAAATTAGGAAGAAGTCAAGAGTGAAATGATAGAGGAATTTAAAGGAGTCAATGTAGATGAAGGTAGGATGATTGTAAAGTAGGCCAATATTTTAATTCTACCAGATTGGGACATAGTTGATGCAGTGGCTTTTGATGCAATCAGAAAATCAAAAGACCAACATTTCAATTCAGAAGAAGAAGCAAGGTTGGCATTAAAAAGATCATAATTTGTAGATGATTATACAACGTTAGAGATATGATCACTAGAACAAGGGCCTTGGAGGCCTAATATAAATCCAAACTTGAAAGGAAGCCTCATTGTAATGAGAGCCTTTGATACATCAAATGTTGAGGCCTGAAAATTAGTTATTGATGCAGCCATATTGGCCCATGAAACTTCAAAAAGGGAGGCTAAAGAAAAGAAGGAACTAATGAAGAAATTTAAGAAGATTTTAATGATTACAATGAATTTCAATAGAGATGTGTGCAACTACATACTAAATTTCAGCTCTTTGAATAGAAACAGGTAGGAGGACCCTCTTTAGTTCTTACAATCCCATCAATATCCAAGTCTCCACCAGTCTAACATATAGATGCATCAGTACAATTTGATAGTGAGACTAACACTCCAATCACACCACTGGTGCCATATGTTGATGAATAATCTGAGCCCACTAGATCTACTGACCCAACAAGAGTACAAATTTTGGAGGGAATCAATGAGTTAGAAAAAAAGCTAAAAGAGTCAAAAATCAGTCTTCCAGTAATAAAAGAGAGATAGTTAGCTCTGTGTTGACTCATTTGAATGAGAAATTAGATAGAAGATTAAATAGCATTCATTCTTTATATTCTTTATTGTTTAATGCTATTCAATGTTTTGATAAATATAAAGAGGTGGCATTCCCTTTGTTTACAAAGTGGTTGCAAAGGGGGAACAAGATCAGAATAATGTCAATGGCTTCCAAGTCAAAGGCCCCCTACACTTTATCCAGCATATTTGTTGGTAAAATCAATACAGGAAGCCCAAGTGCTCCCAGACAATATAAAAAGAAAAATAAGAGAGTTGATGAGAAATTTTAGTAAACTAAATGAAACGCTTTTGTCGGGTATCAAGGATGAAAATGAGGAAATCAAGCCTTTAGAACTTTGGAAAGAAGAGGTAGAAAGAGTCATCAACACTCACGTGGACTTGATTTGTGATGAGTTAGATACTCCCATGCTAGAAGATAGCATGGACAAGATAATATACACAAGAACATTTTTTGAATCTTTTGAAAGAAAGAAAAATCAAGTGGAAGTTAAGTATACTCCATATAGGGGAAAAGATGATGAGGCTATGAGTTTCAAATTGCCATGATATGAGAAATATGGTGAATGGAGTAATAATTATTCAAAGGAAGAATGAGGACATCAAATAGTTAGCTAAATATGTGATGTGATAGTCTAGCGTGCAGTTTTTGATCTTTGCAGCATTCACTTTTTGGACATAAGAAACAAAAAGGTGGGCCCTTTTCAGATCTTCATTGACAACAACAAAAGGGAAGAAAAGGTGCATCAAGTGCTATGATAAATCACTTACAGATATTTGGTCTTGGTTGTGACATTCCTTAAATGAATTTTTTTATAACTGAATTATGGCTAACCGATCAGTTTTGAATGACAGGTATCTCTTCTAGCCCATAGCTTTTTTTTCTCCCTTATTTCTATAAAATAGAATTCAAGGCCAAGAGACAGGGTTATGAATTTGATCTCTCTACTTAGTATTCTCTAAAATTCAAAATAGGTTCCTATAGCAAGTTTTAGGTGGAAATGAGCAATTGTAAGGATTTTGCAGAGCAATAGATAAGAGTCTTGTGTCTAGTTTCTTGTAGGTTCTTGAAGGAGTTATATGTAAATTGATTTATGATAAAAATAGCAAGTTTCTTCAAAAGGAAATACAATTTTGATCTATTTCTCTCCATTGTGCAATTCTATCCTCTTTTGAATGAAATGTAATCAAGGATTTCTTTCATTTAGTGCATTGTTATGGTGTATGTAGGTTTTGTTTATGCTTTGCTCTAAGGGATCAATTAAACATTAAAACAAAATTGCAAAGTGATAGGGCTTGTTTAGGGATTTGATAAGTAGTCTAGGTTGGGAATGCAATGAAGAAATATTGTAAAGCAATATTATCTTAAGATGTGAATGCTATTAGATTAATTTTGTTATGATTCATTTATATCTTTTGAACTCAAGTGCCCAATGGAATAAGCACTTGGTCACTATTTTTTATAAGTCTTTACAGTTAGTTTTATGCTCTGTTCATCTCTGTTTTTTACACAATTATTCTTTATCAAAATATTTTTTATTTTATGTATTCTATTATATGTTTTGACAATCTCATGCTCCATTTAGGTTGAGGATCATAGAAGGATTTGCCATCCTTGAGCATTATCCCTATTATTGAGCTTGTATATGATATTTTTTGCTTGATTTTGGTGAAAATTGTAAGTATGGCACAAAGATTATAAGTTCACCAAGGGATCACCCTCCTGGGTTTTCCAGAGCCCAAAGTGTAGAACGATTAGCAGAATCCTTGGAATATGTTGGTTGAAGTTCTTAGAGATTTTGATAGTTGGAGTTGGCTTCTCCATACATAATCCAAAGAATCAACTTGGTTTCTGCCTCTTGCAGTGTAAACCCCATTCTAGGGGAACCAACAAATACAATGTAAACTAATGGCTTATGTCGTTTTCTCTATAGATTCAATGTATAATATTCTTAAATTATAAAAATATATTTTTTATTATTTTTGGTGTGTTTTAATCAGGAAATCTAATTATATTATTCATAGTGGCATTTTACTAAAATGTATATTTTTACCATGAATAAAATATGTCTATAATTTCTTAGAATTAGATTATAAACTCCAATATGTAGTGTACATATATTTTTCTCTCATTTTTATTGAATATTTTTATTTATGATTAATTTCTAATTAGTAATTGTATCTACGGACCTACATTTTACCATAATATGTTTCTCTTTGTTATTTATTGACATTTAATCTATATTTTTACTAAAGTAAGAACATGAATTACGGGGTGTCTAGGATTTATTTAAATATCTATTACCCATAGGTAGAATTTACTATCTTATTGGAATAACAAAGAACCCATAGAAACAATAATATATTATCAAAGATAAAAAGAGATCTACATTGGGGAGCTAAAATGAATAATTCCTAAATTTCCATTGCAAATATCTACTATAGTAGAAAGTAATATAATGACCTTTCTATAAGGTAAGCTATTGGAGTTGAGAAAATACAACACCACAGGAGCCCAAATGATCTCTGCAAGCTGAAAAACTTGTTACAAGGAGAAGCAAGGAAGCAAATCACAGAAGGAACAAAAACATAGGAAAAATATGCTCCAGAAGATGAGAGCTCAATAATCTCCAAAAAATTGTATTGTCAATAATAATCCTTCTTCATACAATGAAAAGAAAGAACTCAACCTTTAATAGGTCAAGAAACCCTAAAAGTGAAAACCTAGGTTTGCACATAATAATTAATTATATGCACCTAAAGTTAGCTTAAGTGTAAAAGAGATAAAGGGAACTTAAATAATTAAACAAATATTGTTGGAGTTCAGAAAATACAACACCACAGGAGCCCAAATGATCTCTGGAAGCTGAAAAACCTGTTACAAGGAAAAGCAAGGACTCAACCTTTAATAGGTCAAGAAACCCTAAAAGGGAAAACCTAGGTTTGCACATAATAATTAATTAAAATAATTAATTATATGGACCTAAAGTTAGCTTAAGTGTAAAAGAGATAAAGGGAACTTAAAAAATTAAACAAATATTATTTAATTAATCAAGTAAATACCTGAATACTCTAACATAAATGATAATGTACTAAGACATAGTAAGATTATAACATTGTATCTAAATCATCTAAAATGATGTGAAACATAGAATAACACCTAGGCAAAAGGTTAAATGATAAGATTAAGATAGGTGCTCATGTCTAATAAAATAAATTAAGTACCCTTTTCAAACCTACACCCCCATTATGTGCAATTTAGTTTAGCACAAAATAATATGTAAGAAACAAGAATGGCTCCCAACAACTAAGATTGATTAGGTAAACATGCACAAAAGATATATGTCAAGAAAAATGAAAATTAAAAAATATCATGGGCAAATCTCCTCTTGACAATAAATAAATAAACTTGAAAAATATGAAACTAAAACTCAAGGAAAACCCCAATTGTAGATTCCTTTATCCCAAGTATTGATTATAGATGAAGATATTAAGGTAATATAAAATCTTATTGAAGATATATGTAACCTAAAACCCCCAATTGTAACTTCCTTTACCCCAAGTATTTATTATATTTGAAGATATTAAGGTAATATAAAAGGCTTAGTAAGGATGTTCATAATGTAATCCTTTCTAGCAAAATAATCAAAGTTATAAAGTCATCGTAAATTATTTACCGTATGAAGTGTAGGTGGAACTTGATATTCTTAGTCCATTGATGATCCACTACATTGTTAGAGATGTGCATGGAACTCTTATAGTCACATAAACCTTCTTCTAGATAGATCATGGATTCATGCTACTGAAGTAGTCCCTTCTACTCTTCATCAAACAATCAAGGATGATCTTAATCATTATGATTCTTTTCATGACTAATTAGGATGCATATCTCCCTTCTATACTATAATTTTGTCTACAACACAGTCTCCTATCACTAATACTTTAGAAATAAATTCTCATTCATTTCACTTTACACCTTCAATTAGTGGATATTTTGATCCCATAGTCTTTGTATGAAGACTAGAAGGAGCCTTGTGTGTCATTTATCTAAGCTTCTTCTATTTCAACCTCTTCTTCGAACACATGATAACATGTCTCCCTAAATACCTACTCTTTAATCCTAAAGCCCAATATTTGTTAGGATTCCCAAAGATACTGAGAGGGGTCGGTGAATTAGTATCTTACCGGTTAGTGAATTTACTTTTTTTAAAACATGTAAAGCATATGAATACAATGTACTGGTAAATAGAAATAATAAAATAAATAAGAGTAACAACATCAACATGAAAAACACACCATAACATAGTAGCTTAATGAGGAAACCTGGTGTGGGAAAAAACTCGATGGGATTTGTGACCCACAATATTCACTTACTGGCCAATAAGTGAATATTACTCTTACAATAGGGGCCTGCACATGTAGGAAGGCCAAGTGCCTAGAGCTCAATACTCAATTACACAATGGGAAGTCACACTAACTTACAAAATGTATTATGCAAATCTAATTTCTTGTACTGCTTCAAAATAGCATCTACTATGCCAGATCCAGTACCGGTTTTAGCTCTGCTTCATACATAAACCCTTAACCTATAATTCACATATTAGGTCTGCATTATTTCCCTATCTCCTTATTACAAAATGTTCTACAATGATTTTCTACAATGATCTCATACATAAATGAGTCATTTTACAACTTTCTATGTCAGCTGACAATGATTTTACAATTAATTACAAAATATATTATAAACAAAATTTATGTCAGCCTAGATGCTGATATTCTTCCTTTTATTGTCGGTGTTCTGTGTGCTTGTGTAGAGTTTGTTGTTGCTGGTGCTAGTAAATTGTCTTGCCGGTATCATATAATTGCAAGGTTTCCATCAATGAAAAAACCTTCAATCACCTACAATTTCTCATTGGAGTGTGCATTTGGCAACAATTTCCCCCTTTGGCATTGATGGCAACACTCATGAGAAAAATCCAAAAAGTGTCATCCAAAAGTGAGTCTGCCAGAATTGTCTTACCAAAAACTGTGTGCCAAAAAAATGTGTGCTCCCCCTGAGCTAATGAGTCATTTGCTGATTATTTTTCTCATTACCACTACTCCCCCTTTGGCATCAATGAAAAAGGTTGTCAAAGTGTCAACTGAGTGTGGTTTCCAACTTCATCCCTGTAACCGATTGGTTACAATTTGAAAAAGGTCTGCAAATACTAGATTCGGGCTCTTAGTGAACCATTCACTATCCTTTAATGTTTCCTCTGTCCTCTGAATTGTACTGATGAGTTGTTGCATTTGTTGTTCAAGGAGGTGAGGTAGTCCAAATTTGGATTGTCTCCATTTTAGATCTTTTGCCTTTTCTTTTATTCTTTCCTTCTCTCTTTCAAATTTCTGAAGTTCCTCCTCATAACCTATTATTTTCTGCTCAAAAACTGATAATGGTTCAAATGAATTAATGAAATTGTCAGCTAATTTATTTATTTATTCCTGTACCATACTGATCTTCTTATCTATATCTACTATCAAAAAGTTTGTTTTACATGTATCTCTGTACAACGTTTTAAATTCTTTTAGTGTATTACATAGTGTCGGTAAAAGAGTGTCAAATTCTCTCATGCACTTCTTTATTTCCTCTTCAAAGAATTTATGTTTTTCTTTCTCAATTTTCTCTTTGAATTCTTCCTCATTTATTTGTTCAACTGTCACAATGTTGTTAGTAATATACTTAGACAATGTGTCAAGTTGATTTAAAGAATCTTTATTATCCACATTACACTTGGGTGCTATCATTTTCAAAATTGGGATTGTATCGTCAATAGCTTTGTATGCTTGTGCACTGCACTTTGTTATTTTCTTGATTGAATCCAATAGAACTTCTATCACATTTGTTGGTCTAAATTTTGCCATGGAAGAACCAACAATCTTTATTGCACCAGTGTGAGTAACTTCTTTGCTTGTAGTGACCTCTGGTAGGTCAATTTGTGTTTGCATTTCTCTAAGCAAAGGTTTGGGTTTATCAGCTATTGCCAGTGGCACTGTCTCTACATGATCCTATTCTTGTGAGGGAGCCTATTTCTCTGCATGTTTCTCAGTGTTGTCCACTACCGGTTTTTCTTCTGTGCTGCCTAGTGCTGTTGGCTCAGCTGCCACATCTATTTTCCCAGTTGATTCCTTATCTACTACAATATTGACTTTCTGAGTGTCAATGTTCATTGTATATAACACCTCAGAATCAGGATTTGTATCCTCATGTGGTATGTCCATACTTTCAGTAGCCAGTTGATTTTCAGTAGTAACTACTGGTGGAGTATCTAGAGGTAATGGGGATAAGTTATCTATTATTTTTATACTGGGTGGTCCAACAACCTTACCTTTTCCCTTATCCTTTTGATATACCTTGATGGGTTTAGGGCTTCGATACTCTTCCTGCTTCTCCTTCTCTACAAGGAATATATCCCATGCATTAGCTATTTCTTATGTTACCTCAGTCACTCTACCTACCATCAGTGGTACATGCTAGTGAGCAGTTGAAAATACTGATCGGTTAGCCTCAGAGATTAATTGATCTATCTCTTCAGGTGAGTTGACAAGATGTACAACAAGTAGTTTTTCAATCTTTATTTTCTTATCAAGCTCAACAATAGCTAGCCTTCTAGATTCTAGTCTTTTATACAGATCTATCTGTATTTCAACAACAACTTGCATCAAAATTTCTTGTAAATATCTAAGTGTAAGATTACACTGTTCTCTACTTTCTCCTTGTCATCGGCCGATAATGTGTCATATAATTTGTTAATGTTTTTCAACTTTCCATCCTCTGTTATTTCATTGAGAAGTTTATCAATGGGAGCAATAGTTTGTTGAGCCTTCCTCTTAGGGGTCATCTTCTTCTTTGGAGTTAATTTTTTAGCTGGGGGCCTTACACTATGTTGTTTCTATCTTGTTTTTCGAGGAGAAGGTGAAGATACTAGTGAAGATTTTCTTTTCCTCTCAACTCTTTTGAATATAGCTGGTATGTCACTTTCTGAAGAAGTTCCAACTGGTGAAAGGTGATTTTTTGATTGAAGTGCTTCTAACTCATCTTCAGTAATACTAGTTTATTTTAGAACATCTTCCTTAATAGCTTTTGCTTGTCTAGTTCCTTTTCTAATAGTTACCTCAACCTTCTTAACATTTTTCTTGGATTGAATTTGTTTTTCTATAGTTTCAGCACTACCAAATATTTTTTATTCAGGTTCCTTAGGTGCTTCTAGGAGGGATTTTGCATAAGTATCTATCATGTTGTCATCAGTCTCATACCCCATTTCAGTTACCCAGATGGTTCTAGGAATAACTGCCTCTATCCAAACTTCATCCTTCTTTATTACAAAACAGATTTCATCCTTATATTTGTCCACAATTGCTTGTGACAATCTAACTCTAGTTTTCATTTGGGCCTTCAATGCCTGAAAATACTCATTTATGTTCTTTTCCCTATTCTCTTCCATGATGTTTAGTAAATCTAACAATTGTTTGCCTATCGGTATACCAAAACCAAAATTTCTAATACCAATACTGGGTACTTGTTTGGTTATGTGCAACATTAGACAAACAAGTAGGTTTCCAAATCTGAATGTTCCCTTTTTGTCTTTCTTTATCTTTCCCAAATTATCAATCAGTTCATCTTTAAGCCATTTGCACACATCTATTCTTGCATTATCTTTTACCATATCGAAGGCAATTTTAATGCATAGGCTAGAGACTAAATTTAACCTATTTGCATGTGTAGTTTTGTAGCCTAAGATCATACTAATAAATTTGACATTGATATCCATTACATCCTTTACCCTTAGTGATCTTTTATTAGATGTTGCTCCAGTTAGGTTTATCACTAAGTCATTTGAGACCTTCTTAGTTTTTTCTGGTCTGTTACCAGTGGAGGGTAACCCTGTTACAACTTTGACTGCTTCTTTTGTGATTTTATGAACTGATTCCAACCAGAAGAATTCACCATGTACCCTGCTTAATACTATCCTTATAACATCCTTAGGGAAATTCAGGATACTGAGAATTTCTATAAAACCTAGGGTTTTTATTATCTTGTGTTCAGGTTTGATATTTTCAGATTCATCACAAATTACAGATTTATACATGTTTTTGATTTCATCATCACCCAATTCCTCTATATGACAATGTATATACATTCTAGGGTCTTCAGCATAAACTACTCCCTTAGGGATTTTATATAATGCACCAATGTTACCATCTTTCTTAGCAATATTGGGAACCAGTTTGAAGATGGGTCTAGGGCACTTGACAACCTCAACAATAGTAGGGTTTGCAATGAATTTAGGAGTAGATGAAGAAACCATGGTTATAAATACCTTTATCTACCTTAAGGAATGATTGCTTGATGAATTGATTCACTTCTTCACTTGGGAATTTTTGTAGTCTTGAAGATTTGAATGCTTGGTGAAATGAGCATGGAGCCAAAAAACTTGTTTTATAATTTTATTTTCTTCACCTACCACATTTAATGCTTGTTGGTTAAGTAATGACTTAACTTATCTATTGGTATAGAAGTAATTTCAAATTCTCACCATCAACCGAGGGAATAATAGCATGTTTCTCATTTGGTTGCTTAATCCCAAAGGAATTTTCTTTAGTTAGATGAAGAGTGTCCTGCTGGTGGAGTGTTACTCTATTCTGCTAGTTGAGGAGTATTCCTATCAACATTTAGATCTGACTTTCTAATCCAGTTTTTTGAGAATTCTTTCTTTACCTCTTCAACCTTCTTGTTACCCTTCAAGCTAGCACCATTATTATTTGCTGGTGATGCCTTACTTCTACAGAATTTTACAATATGTCTAATCTTGTTACAAGCATGATAGGTCACATTGTTTTTCTGAATAGCTTTCCCATATCCTATGCCGGTTTGTGTTCTGCGTTGATTAGATAAATGTCCAAATCTTCCATAAACATAACATCTTACATTCATTCTACAATTCTCTGAATTATGACCAACCTTGTTGCATTTGGAACATTGACCGGTGGGTGTATTAGTGCTCTGATAATTTCTAGATCTACACTGATTTTCTCTATGACCATACTTGTTACAGTTATAGCATTTTCCATTAAATTTATAAGCATTTGGTTGTCTTATCAGTTTGCTATGATCATGTGTGTTTGTAGTACTAGAGCTTTCACCAACTTCAAAGACAAGGCCATTAGTGTCACCTTTAGGTTTCTGATTCTTTAGCAAGTCACCAAGTTCTTTAGAGCTTTTCTTGAATTTCTCCTTGTGTTGATTTGCAATAGCCAATTCTCTTTCCAAGATAACTTTCTGTCTGATGAGTTCATTTGAGTCATTTTGTGCATGCATCAGATCTATCTTCAACATATCATTTTCATAACTAAGTCTTGTGTTTTCATTTGCAGCATCATTCAGCCTTCTAGTCAAGTCTTCTTAATTTTTCTTTCTATCTTCAATTTCTTTGCAAAATCTCATAGTCATATCCTTCATTTCATTCTTTGTTGTACTATTTTCTTGTCTTAGCTTGTTTACCAGATCATTAAGAGTTTCCTTTTCATCATTCTTATTTTGCATCCTTTCACAAAGTTCTCTTCTCTTGTTTCTTACAATAGTAAGATTTTGTTGAAGTGATTGAATAATATCCCGTGTAGCCTTTAGATCATCTTCAAGTTTGATATTTTTCAACTTTTCTACATCATAGTCTGAAAGAGTTGTTTCTAATTGCTTCATCAAGTTTTCCATCTCTACCAGTGTCAATATCTTCCTCAAGCTGTTAGGCTTCTAAAAATAGAGGACCAGGCTTTGATACCAATTGTTAGGATTCCCAAAGATACTGAGATGGGGGGGGGGGGGGGTGAATCAGTATCTTACCGGTTAGTGAATTTACTTGTTTTAAAACATGTAAAGCATATGATAACTTTGTACCGGTAAACAGAAATAATACAATAAACAAGAATAACAACATCAACATGAAAAGAACACCATAACACAGTAGTTTAGCGAGGAAACCCGGTGTGGGAAAAACCTCGGTGGGATTTGTGACCCACAATATTTGCTTATTGGCCAATAAGTGAATATTACTCTTACAATATGGGCCTACACATGCAGGAAGGCCAAGTGCTTAGAGCTCACTACTCAATTACAAAATGGGAAGTCACAATGACTTACAAAATGGATTATGCAAATCCAATGTCTTGTACTACTTCAAAATAGCATCTGCTATACTAGATCTAGTACCGGTTTTAGCTTTGCTTCATACATAAAACCTTAACCTATAATTCGCATATTAGGTCTGCATTATTTCCCAATCCCCTTACTACAAAATGTTCTACAATGATCTCATACATATATGAGTCATTTTACAACTTGCCATGTCGGCTTACAATGATTTTACAATTAATTACAAAATATATTATAAACACAATTTTTGTCGGCCTGGATGCTAGTATTCTTCCTTTTATTGTCGGTGTTTTGTGTGCCGATGTAGAGTTTGTCGTTGTTGGTGCCAGTAAATTGTCTTGCCAGTATCATATGATTGTAAGGTTGCCATCAATGACAAAACCTTCAATTACCTACAATTTCTCATTAGAGTGTGCATTTGCCAACAATATTAGTTTAACCTCTTAATCCTATTCAACCTTATCCTTTACCTTTCCACCTCTTATTGGATTCTTTATGTAAAAGAATCTTACACATATCATTTTGCATAATATATAATACTTGGAGGATACCTGAATATTATTTTGAAATCATCACAAGCATGCATCATTACAACTACATGGGTTCTTCCTTGAGATCCTCTACAAGTGCAACACAAATCTAAGAGGAACAACATTAAATACAAGATCATGGAGGATAGGATAACAATGGAGACAAGCCTACTTCATGTGAATTACATAATCCTTGTTATTTCATTGTTATACATGTAATGTCCCCATTTCTAGGATTTATCTTAATTTAGCTCTAAAACATCATTTTAAAAAAAATAAAGTGAGAATTGTAATTAATAAACATAATTTTATCAGAACTAAATACATTTTATTATAATATTAAATTTAAAATTTTTAGAATAGTTTAGAGGATAGAAATTATCTTCATAATTTCCACTGATTTGTATATTTTAGATATATGTCTTAATTTTATAAAGCATTGATGCAATACTTCTCAGCAAATAAAATAGATTGGAATAATCGATTCTTTGTGATGATAGTTCTCACTCTCTACTTAATCTTCAAAGACTATAAATGATTTAATTTCCCTAGTATACTCCTTCATCCTTAAAGCATCCTTTAAATAACATTGGAGAAGATGTATAGAATTGGCCACTGCATATGCACCCATGTCCCTTCTGTGTTTGCAATTCAATTTTGTATTATCTTCCATGTACTTAGCAACTCACCCAATATGATGTGCTATGGAGTGTTGCATTCAAATTCTCCTTCTTATATGATGTCTTTGGAAAGATAAATCCCCCAGTAAGAGACACATCCCATGTCCTTAATATTTAACTTTGTTTATATAATTATTAATCACACCTCTTTATAATATCCCCTACATATTGTAGTCTATATTAATATTACTACTAAATTATGCATAACAACATTTTTTAGGCTTCATATATTAAGGATACATATTCAACACATCCCCATGAATACCAAAAAGATCAAGGATGTTGTTGCCTATAACTTAACAATAGTTCTGATTTGATCTAATCTAATCTTATCTGATCAATGGTGATGTTACTAGATTCTTTTGATTCCTTCCATTTGCAAGACCATAATATAGTAACATATCTAATACATAGAAATCGGCACCATAGGACAATCAAATAATAAAGAGACATATTTTCCATACAAACCACATCTACTCCCTTAACTTCCATATATATCTAGTAGTGGAGATTAACATCTTTTAAATCAAGTTATATATGATAATTAACATAATCACTACTATCCATAAAATATAGTCAATACATAGCATACATATCCCTAAATCATTTAATTCCTTTCTAATCAAGAACAACATCTACAACAGAATATCCATTTACAACAATCTTATTCAATACATCAATGAATATTCCATAAGAACTTCTCCTACTACTACATGATGTCTCTTTTTCAATTACATCAGCAATCATTCCAAGATATATAACATAATGATACATAATCTCTTTTACAAATATAAAGCATCATGATACAATGTTTTCTTTTCCATGTACATATAAATTAGCTGCAAAGAATATTCACATGAAGAATCCAAGGATCTAATCCACACACACTAACATCCAAGAAGAATATCCCAATGGTAGAAGGCATCAAACCACCTGACCATGTGGAACCAAATAGGAACAACCCCCATGCTAAGGGATGACATAAGTATCCAACTCACACTCAATACCTAAGCTGACACCTAACAATAATAGGATTGAATTTAACACTACAAGACTCCAACATAAGTATATAACATGAAAATACATCACATGGCTAAATCAAAGCAATCAACCTCCAGAGGCACAATCAATAATAGGGCATATGAATAATGGACACGTGGGGTAGAGTATAATTGCATGCTAACCTCATGTGGCATCCATCTCCACCTTGGAGTCAGTCAAGGGAGATCGGGTATACCACTCCAATGGTCTTCCAAATCTAGGATCCCAAAAACCACCTCCCCGGGTCTGTCCAATTGGGGAATACAACATCATATTCTTAATCTTGATTAGGTAAATTCCTAAATACTAAAACCACTAATCTATTATTAATAATTTTATCACTTATAAATTAAGCCATAAACTATTCATGTGGTTCCATAGGTATAGATCCCCTTCCTAGAGATCTAGTGCTCATAACCTAGGTCCAACACATGCAAGATCCCACTCTCCCAAACACGGACCAAGACCATAGGGTAAAAACATAACAAGATAAATATTACAACAACATAAAACTTAACATGGGAGGCATCCAAAAGTCATCACAAAACTAATACAATTGAATCATAAAGATAGCCATCAACATACAACCAAGAGCCACTCAACAAGGATCAAGCCATAAGCTCATAATATCAAAATGCAACAATAAAGAGTGCCTCAAGAATGTCAAATACACATAAATGGGAGAAATACATGAATCCAATAACATAGAATAATCCCACATAGCGAGGCCCAAAAACCCCTAAATTGCCTATCAAATTGTTAAAATAGATGGTCAATTTTGTTTTGATGTTTTTTATTGGCATGCTTTATGAGACACAAAAATCTATACCTGCATTAATTTTTTTTGAAAAAAGTAGGTTTTGATAATAAAAGAAATTCATTTTTGCTTTTAATTTTCAAAATTTTGCTTAGTGGTGCATTTATTTTTTCAAGATTTAATTTTTAATTTAAAAAAATGGTCAAATCAACACAAAAAAATTATTTACTAGACCTACATTAGTAGGTACCATGTTGTTGTCATCATCTACACCTAAATTTGGTAGACCCACTAAATTTGGCATCCTTCTAAATTAAACGATTTTCTTCTATTTTTAGCCCTCCAAGCCTAAAGAAAGGGGTAGTTGGTACTTTGCCCATAAATTCGTCATACGAAGTCAAAATAAAGCAAACAAGATATCATCAAAAATTTAGTTTCATTGCCAATCATAATCTATAGGTGGTTTGATCATATTTTGCATTATTTTTCCATACTAGGATTCCAAAGTCAACCTTCAATTTCACCATTTTGGGGTCATATCTTACACGTACAGACTTCATTTTTTGACTTCCATACATTCAAAAATATCTCAAAGCTCTCTATCCATATATTAGGTATATTTTTTCATATTTTTATCTAGGTATATTTTATTGATATTTTTATCTTTTCACTGTATGCTAAATTACTTGGATATTTTGGCAATTTGTATGGATATGTTTGTTTGAAAGGGTTGTATTTAATGTGTTTTACATGTGTTGAGATTATTGTGGTTTGATAAATTTATTTGAGGAGGTATCATGGGTTTTTTTGTCCATCCTTCAATTGTCCATCTAGCTAAGGGCAATTACGAGTCTTGGTGACATGGCATCCTGACGCATATGAGGTGGTTAGATAAGTTGCCTTATTTGTATGGAATCATACCTAGACCAACAACTTTAGGAGGTAAATCAACTTGGAGTAATCTCACAAACCATGTTGTAGGTATAATTTGTTCTTGTGTTGATTATGTTGCTATGTGTGCTATATCGGACCTTGTTTATCCTCATGTACTTAATACTTGCCTTTGGGAGATCTTTGGAAATCTCCATATCTCTCCATATCTAGAGGATCCCACAATCGATTATCTTCTTCTCCTTGCACAAGTAGATTTCATGCACTATGATGATGATGCTATAGAGGAGCTTGAGTATATTAGAGGTCTTGGATGTTTCGATGGATCAGACACCTATCTTCATGTTCTTGCTACTCACATTGAGATACCATCTCAATCATCTTCATTTTTTGTTGTTCCTAGTTAGATTGATACTCGCTCATTCATACCACCCATTGATTCAATGAAACAAGATATTATTCTTCCAAATAGAGCTATTTGGAATTCATATCCAGCAAACATATCATCATTGTTTGTGGAGTCTTAAATTGTAGATCTTGGGGATTATTTTGATCATATTCATCTCCTTTTTGTTGATAGCCACATCAATGTTTTCAGCTCATCTTCATTTCCCATTGAGATTGTTCTTCATCAACTATTATAGAGTCCTGATTTGTCACCTCCTACATTTATTAGGCATGTACCTGATTTGGTTGGAACATCCACATCATTCATGCACATAGAAACATTTGAGCAATTTTCAAAGGCACATATAGTTTGGATTTGGATTCCTACATCTTCCATTTTATGAGAGTGGCTTCACTTATCTCTAGTGAATTAGTTTCTTTTGAAGGGGAGACATGTTGTTTCTAGGTAGTGGAATATGTTTTGTCTTCAAGCATTTATCATTTCCATGGGAGATACTTCTATTTTGGGGGGTTTCTTATCCTCGTTTTCTCTCTTATGGGATGATATTTATTTTACTTTTATGACCGATTCAGTACTTTGAGGGCCACTTGGAAACCTTCATCTTAGTCACATGTAGTACCCTTTTTTTCTATTGTATCTCTTGCTTTGGAGAGGGGCTTTTTCCCATATGTTTTTTTCTCCTTTTCTCCATTTAGAGAGACCTCATTTTTGTGAGTTACATTGATTTGCATTGGTTTCTACTTGAGTACCTAATCAAGCATAGTTACGGGACTCACATGCATGCATTTTTCCTTCTTCGTTAGCTCTTTATTTTCTCCCTAAGTTAATCTTATGGGGGGGGTGTTGGAGTATTTTTAGGAAAATTATCTAATTATTTATTAATTAGGTCCTTTAATTCCTTTTTAATTTAAGATAAACTTAGGTGCTTTATTTTATCTAGGTGTTATGTTTTTTGTCTTAATTCACTTTAGAGGCACTTCTAATTAGGATGTTTTGCTTGTAGTTGAGCTTAATTTAGCTCCTACTTTGCAATTATTTATTTCTTCTAATTTTTAGATTAGGGAATCTCTTGCTTTTTATAAAGAAAGTATTTCATTCATTGTAATTGTACCTCCAATATTGTGCCTTCAATATTGAATATTCAATTATTTTGTGCAATATACAAAATTATTTGGTTGTTATAGACCATACAATCTTTTCTTGATCTCTTATGTGTGATAGGTATTTTTCTTGTAGATGATTCTTGGCTCTTGTGGTTGATTATAAACTTCTACAGTTTTCAATAGGTATTCTAATATTCTCTTGATGTGACTGTTTCTCTAGGTCCTTAAGTAACATTTTTAAAAAGTCTTCATCTTCAATTTCACCCCATCTGGTAAATGTTATGGGATCACATTTAATAGGAACTATTATCATAGGTTGTGATGACTATCATTTTCTATAAGTCTTAGGGGATTCCATAAGTTTTCTGAGATACATAAATTATTGCAAACTAAATTCTCCTATTACTTTGAATGTAATCTTAGCCTTGATCTTAGGTTGCGTACAAATATGATCTTTTAATAAAGTGGTATCAATATAATATTAATATGGACTAGCTTCTCAATTGATAGATAATATAGCTTGGGGATTAGGATGAATGTTATTGCAATAGACATATGGATTTGGATTAGTAGGAATTATAACTTTTATGTTTTTAAGTAGAAAATCAATGCATTAGTGATATGTAGATTAAAATTCTCACATATTATAGATCCAAGGATGACCCAAAATAATGTTATAAGTGAGATCAAGGTGAAAGACTTGGAAAACCACATCTTGTACTACTGGCCCAAAATTGATTGATAAGGTGACCATTCCTTTATTTGAGTGATCGTCGTCATCATATGATTTGATTGTTATGTTTTTACTTGAATCTATAGCCCCTTCAAAGAGTCCCAATGCAAGAACTCATTTGAAGGTGCAAATATTTAGACCCACTCCATCTATCAAGACTTGCTTTATCCAATGTTTATGGATGAAACATTCAATGTGGAGAAGTAAATTGGGAGGTTCATGTGGAGTTCTATCATCTTCATTGGTGAACGCAAGGCAATGAGGTGAGGTAAGGTGTCCCACCATGGCTTGAAATTGATCAACATGTAGGTCAATGGATATGGAAATATCTAGCAATGCCTTATCTAACATAACCTTAGATGAAGGAGATATACATAATAGCTCAAGAATGGATATATAGGTAAGTTTTTTTAGTTTCTCAAAAAGTTCATACTAGTGGGATGAGGAAGTAGGCTTCAACATAGTACCTTGGAAATTCACTTTACCCTATCAGGTTGCTACATTGCAATCATAGGGTTTATTTTTGACAATTATGGTAGAAAAATGATGGTCCATCTCAAAAATATGGTTCACTTTGTATTCATGTGAGACATTGTCATAGTTTCTATTGGTATCAAAAGTATTCTTGAGAGATTTTCCTTTATCATGTTTAGCAAAGGGATCCTTCAACACTGCATGTTATTCATTGGATGAACAACCTTCAAATTCAACTATGCCACTCTCCATGAGATCTTCAATGAGATTCTTAAGTTTATTACAATTTCTAGTCTTACTCTCCAAATTACAATGGTACTCACAATACTCATTATCATTCCATCATGAAGGACTGAATCTAGGTTCAAATGGTTTAGATTCTAGAATTTTGATGAGCTTATCGGTAACAAGATTTTACAATGTTGATTCAATGGGTTCACCCAAAGGTATAAAATTTCTTTGTGACATGAGGTTTGTTTTCCTTTGGGTATTAACTTGATTATTTAACATACTAGATCCTCATAAACTTATCAAAGGATAAGTCATCTAAATGACATTGGCATCCACAACCTCTTCATTAATAGTGTTCTTTTTCTTGTTCTTGTTCTTTTTTTTGTTCCAAAAGTGGAACTTGTCCTTATAACCTAAATTTTGGTCATCCTTGTGATCTTTGTAGATTTTGATGGTACCTTGATCAATAAGAATGATTTCAATGGATATACCCTTTTCAAAAACATCTTGAAATTTCATCAAACATAGTTTATGAAGCTCAATACAATTTCATGATTCAATTTTTATGTGAATATCTCAAACATTTGTTTTTTACTAATCATGACAAGAGAAATGCCTAGCCAAAATTGTCCATCTTTGTAGGAAAGAAAAAAAGGATTCTCCATTATGTTGTTTGTTGTTGCATAAAGTTTTAATGAATACCTCATACTTAATATTATAGGAGAACCATGTCATGAATTTCTCAGCCAACTCACCCATTAATCTAACCCCATGGGACAATCATGAGAATCATTCCATAGCATATACACTAGGACTATGTGGAAAGAGGCACATAACATGGGAATCATTATGGGCCACCTCTTTACAAGCTATGAATAACTCTCTAATATACTGCTTAAGGTTGCCTTTTCTCTTCTATTTGTCAAATTTAGGCACATTAAAATTTGGAGGAAAAGGTGGCATGCGTATAAACCTATTGAAAGGATAAAGACACATATCTTGTGTATTGGTGTAAGACTTGGGTTTCATATGTTATGCTTTGCAAACTAGGAAACTACCCAATTTTCACATTTGATACATTAAAAGATGGATTAAAATAATAGATCCAACCTTTATTTTATCGAGAAGAGGGTTGAATGTTAATTAAGATTCTTATTCCCCTTTTTGTTTGAATTGAAAATATAATTGAAATTGTATTGTTTTAATTTTGGATAAAATAGTTGACATTTAAGAGAAGATAGTGAATGCAAACTGCTACGAATATCACAAAGATCAACATACTAGGATCTGGGTAGAAGAAATAATTTAGAATTTTTAATTTGAAGTTTAGCCTAATTTTTAAGGACCAATTAGTATAGGATTTACTTGTTCCTTAGAATGTATCTCCATCAAAAGTTGATGTATTTGTAGTCATCAAATCTATAGGGATATTTCATTGTAGCTCTTAATTTAATTCCCTAGATGTAGAAATAAAGGAGATAGGGTTGTGGATAGGGGTTTTCATTAGGTTAAACATTGGTTTATAAATTAATATTAAAATTGAAATAGTAATTAAAAAGGAAACTGCTACAAATTGCTTTCCTTTTGATGGAAAGGCTAGACCTGAAATGAAATGCTTGTAATTGAAATGTATACCTTAATAAATTTTGTTTGGATCCTCACTTAAGGGTTTTAGGATGCCATTCTAGAATGTCTTCATAAAACGGTTGATCATGGATTCCATCTTTAATTCTTGAACTTAACTTCACTTCTTCTCCAATGCTTGATGAATGACTAATTGATTGCTCACTTGAATTGATTTTCACCAAAGTGTAATGGAGATCTTATAAGTAGTTAGGAATTTATTTCCAAATGATAGAGATATACCTCCTTTTATACTTGACTCCCCAAAAATTAGTTTACTATTAGGAGTAGGCTGACATGGGGTTATATTTTTGGCTCATCTTAGATGATCATTGTGATGACCAAAACTAGGTCCTAATTAAGAGGACTAGGGTACCCCATTCCCCGGTCCTTTCAATCATGATGCAAGTTTAGGGAGGAGATAGGAAAGGTGATGAAAATGTATGATTTTAGGTGATGTGAGTAGCATTAGAACAAGCATCAGGCATTGGAAGCCAAAGTGCCAAAATGAGGCCTAAGTGAGTATAAAATTGTATGCAGATGCAATTTACAATGCTACATTTAGACCCAACTTTAGTGGGATCATGAGACTAAGCATAGTCGTGGTAAAGTAGACAGACACATGAAAAATATTTTACCAAGATATCAAAGAGATAAGATGTGCTTACTATGAGTCATGAAAAAGAAAAATATGAAATTAAGAAGAAAAAGGCTCAGTTTGCAAAGTAACTTGAGTATTAAAAATATGTCATGATGTGTGTGTAAAGTATAACATTGAGTATAGTGTATGCTCCCATATTAAAGTGATAAAATACGCATTATTGGGAACAATTTCTTTAAGGTTGCAGGGTATGTGCAGGATCATGAGGGGCCAAAAAATGGTAATATTTTGACTAAAGTCTTGATTGATAGGCTGATTGAAAAATATCTATAACTTTCAAATGGTATCATATTTTTTAAATCTAGAATATGAATCGCATTCTATGCTTTGTATAGTATACGATTAAAAAAATAAATTGAATTTCATAAAGTTTTAACTAAGTTATGGTGCTTAGACATACAACTTTTTATATATTTAAAAATTTGTAGTAAAAAAAACATAGCTAATTATTTGTTTTCCAAAAAAATATGTGTCACATCTAGACATGAGTCTTCTACTTATATCTAAAATATTATAAAAAAAATTATGATTTGATTGTTGTTAGGGTGGTCAAATAGACACTTCCTTCTTATCTTTTTTCTAAGGTTTTTCTACTGTTGCATTGAAATTTCAAATTTTTATCAAATAGGTGAAGAAATATCTAATATTCTCCTTAGGATCACCCTTTCCATTCTACTTGTCAAATTTAGGTACATAAAAATTAGGAAGAAAAGGTGGCATGGGTATAGACCTATCGAAAGTTTATGGACAAATATCTTGAAGTGTGTAATACTTGATAGGGGTGTTTGTTCACATGCTAGCCAATTGTTGTTGTGATTCTCTTTTTTGTTGTTGTAAATCCCCATTGGGTCGTGACATTTACATTCTATTCATCCCCATTATTGAGCCACCAAGTAGAGGAGGATGAGAAATGTAGAAATTATAATGACCATTAGGAGGATAGATATAAGCATGATCTCGACCACTAGGTGGAGGAACAAAAAAATTGGGTTGATCTCAAAGAGGAATATAATTATTTTGATGAACACCTTGAGGAGGTACATAAATATGATATTTCTAGTAGTATTTATTAGTATTATGGTCATGAGTATGACTCATATTAAAAGTATGATTATCATTTTTCTCATTGGATGGTCAATGTTGTTGATTATTAGAAGCAAGACCATGATTTGCACCATGAGGTTGAATATTGGTATGTTAACTATTTTTCTTTTTACCACATAGATGAAGAGTATTAACATGAGTCACACTTTGGTATTGTTGGGTATGGAAATGTACATCTAAAGTGGGAATTAGTAGCTTTTGTGGAAATGATGAGGTGACTCAAGCTTATGATTATCTTTGAAGCCATGTCTGCTAGTGGTATCATCCTCTTTGTTTTCCTCAAGTGTAGATACATCAAAACTAGGAGGTAATTTGAGACCATTTTGAGGTAGCATAAGAAATTAAAGTTGCAAGTCTTGGTGTAATATGGCATCAAACAGATTATGACATTTTGAATCAGCCATGTAAAATCTTAAATTTGTCCTAGAGTTGGTGAATCATCATCTAAACCATTACTATACCCATGGCTTCTAATAAACCTTGTGTTATAGAAATTTTCCTAATCTAAGGAAAAGGTATCCATGATTTAAGACACTTGATCTTCTTGGGCTTCTCTTCTAATTATTCAGGTGTAGTTTCAACCATATAAAGGAAAGGTTTGACACAAGACATGAAGTAGAAAGATGACATGGAGGGTGGTAGAGAATAGTATAAGTCAATATGCTTATGATGACAAATGGTCAAAAAGGTTGTCTCACGAAGTCCTCAAATAAGACACAAATGATGATAAAGTTGGTACTATTATTGGTAGCCATAAATTGATAGCTGAAGCAAGGTAAGACTTCCTAGGAGTTGAGAAATTCAAAAGGTAAGATAACTTAGCTCTAGGGATCAAGATGGTATCCTACCATGAAAGATTACAAATCTAAGAAATAGACCACCTAATGATATCAAAGTTGATGCATGATAGTAAGAACAATGAGACAACCTATTTAAGTTTTGTAAGATTGAATCTTTGGCTCATAAAAGATTGAATGGAATAAAAGTTGAAAGGAGGAAATGGTTAACTGATGATTGGTATACTTGAAATCCTAGGGAAGCAACTAAGAAGCTCATAGGGTAAAAGTACAATATTGTTTCATGTTTCAAGCCAACTTATCAACAAAAGTGAATTTAAGATTTTCTAACTAAAAACTAATTTTAGTCCATCATATGGTCTATATAGATTCATTATAGATAATTTATATATGAAGCACAACTTTTCCAATTGGAAGTATCTACTAAATCTATATTTTATATCACTTTGGGTCTAATTTTTTTTTTTTTTTTTTAAACTATATGTTTCCACAACTCCTACTCTTATAAATAATATTTTCTTTGAAATGTAAAATTACCCTTTTGTAGATCTACAAGTGAATATTCTAAAATATATCTCTTTTAATCTTTTAATTATTTTAAATATTTTACATTTTACTTTTTATTAAAAGTAGGTCATCAACACTTAAATATGAGATTGATTATCTTGACAAGAAAAAATACTTAAATTTATTTTAATTATTTTAAAAAAATATGATGCACTAGAGAAAATAATCTATGCCAAGATGATATAATTATTTTCTAATTTGGATAAATAGTGAATAGAAAAGGTTGCGGCGAATGGAAAGAGTTAAATTTCAGTAAAAGCAACTTTTCAAATTTATTAAAAAATATATATTTATAAAAATAGGGAAAAAGATATCCATGCACTAAAGTTTCAAGTTATCAAAGTACACAAAAAAAATTGAGTGAAAAAGGTAAAATTTATTAAATAAAGTGTGCTGGCTTGTGTAAATTTAATTTTAGTATTTTATCAACAACTAAATTGTAGTCTATACTTTATACAAAACAATATTCAAATAATTTTTTAAAGTTTTATAAAAACTAGAAACATAAAATAGAAAAAAGAATATACATTTTATTAGTTTACATAACTTCAAAATTCAAAACATATATTCCACTTTATATTGATTAAATTTAAAAAGTTGAATCAACACTAGCCATTTCTTTTATAAAACTATGACACACCTTTGTAATTTTACCTAATGAATCTTTCTAACAAGACGTGGGATAAATTGCCATGCAGAAAGTTGCATAGGATAGACACGCAACATGAATGTTTCAGATATATGAAAATATTTCTTAGATACATAGGAAAAAATGTCAGGTATGTGGTTACAAACACCATATTTGTGGTTATAGGTGTCATGCACATGATAAAACTGATCAAATATGTGGGAAAAAGTTGCAGGCACATCTTGTGAAAAATGTTTGGTAGGGTTTGCAAATTTTGTCCAAGTATCTAATGTGACTAATGTTAAAAGTGTGGTTGTCATTGCACCAAAACATTGACCGATTAATTCACCATACAACCAATAGACTTATATAATCCATAGGAGGCGGTTAAGCCATGTCATAAACCTGAGTGCTGCATTCCACAACACAAGGAGACCAAGGGTACACACCTTGCAACAATCCACCCTAGCACAAGTGAGGGGTTTGCACCTATGAACTAGCTCTGATGAGACTTGTTACAACTATGGTTGTTGTTGTACCAAAAGATTGACCTATTAATTCCTGATACAACCACTAGACTTATAGAATCCATAGGAGGTAGTTAAGCTTTGTCAAAAAACCAAGCACTATGTTGTACAACACAAGGAGACCAAGGGAACACACCTTGCAATAACTAAATCTGATTATTTGATGATTGTTGTAGAAAGAAACACAACAAAACAGAATACACAATGGCTATTATTGTTTGGAATAATAATTAGGCTATGGTCTAGGCTCGTCGAAGCCAAAATTTCCACTAGTCTTATAAGGAAATAAGATAAACCAAACACTTTCTATACCTAAGATCAATCGCAAATGGTAGCAAAGTCATGTGCACTCTTATTCTTCAAATCTAATGCTCAACACCTTAAGCATTGTGTTGAAATATTTTCTTTTTAAGAGAGGATAGGTAGCAGTCTTTAGGACTGGAAGGATGACCTTGTCACCCTCTCCCTATAAACCTATGTATAGCTTATGCAATGCTAGGGATTTATACCTCATCTCAAAGGATCCACATGGTGCGTAACTTTAGGGCATGATCTATATCCCTTTAATTGAGAAAGATGCCAACAAAACTCAATCAAAAGGGTGGACATCTAAAATTAAATTTCTTATCATCATCTAAGAGACTTGTGTGCAAGAAGTCAAGAGATTGCCACTTAAGTATTTAATCAACTCTCTGTTCCTCTTAGTACACAACCAAACTTAGACTACTAGCCTACATCTCCAATTGAGGCTACAATTTTCACCTTTACCATTTATGTACCATGCCAAAGGAAGAGCCTCTTTGAGTTGATCCCATTGAAGTAATATTTTCTCCAAAGGAAGGTCTCTTTAGAAAGAAAAATAAGATATCATGATTTATCTTACACCATGTTAGTTAACAGATTTTGGCTTTCCAATATATGTTGGAATCAACAAACACTGAGAGGGGGGTGAGTTGGTGATTTGAAAATTTCAAACTTGTTATTTTGATTCTTTAACCACTGGATGCATAATAAGGAAAGTAAAGTGCAACAATACAAAACAAATAACCATGCAACCATAACACCAATATTTTTATGTGGAAACCGAAAAGGGAAAAACCATGGTGGGATTTGAACCCGCAATATTACTCCACTATAGCCAGTAGCAAAAAAATATTACAAAGGGGGATGTACTTGCATTCAAGCACATTGCTTGGAGCTAACCACTCAATTATAAAAAAGGGCCACAACCCCGAAGGAAGGCTTACTACCTTACAGATGATTACAAAAGGATTATATTGAGTGATGAAGGGTAAAATAACATCTAAATATGCAACAAATTAGTTCCGGTTAGGCTCAAGGTTATCTGTTGTGAATGATATATTGATCTTCTCTATTCTACTCTACAACTGCTCACCAGATCATCACAAATCAAGATGCACATGTGAAATTATGCTCAATCACTACTAAAACCATTATGTACATTATTACTACTCCCAAATATACTAACCAAGTTGATCATATATATCCACACAAACAAAAATGATCTTCCACAAGTTAGCATCACCAAATATAAAAAAGGAAACATGTAGCTACAAGTTAACTTAGATACTTTACCAAACCATATTCTGGACCCCAAAATACATGATCACATGATTCCTATAGGTCTCATCAACCATCTTGAACCCATTACCATTCACCGGAATCAACTCTAGGAATCCGGTCACACGTTATACCACCAGACATGAAGACTACTCTTTTTTGCTGCTCTACCAAATACCAGACCTTCAATCAAGCATATGAATCAACACTAGAGGATGAATTGTCATGATAATATGATTCATATGCCTAACCAAATAATTACTAATCATCGAAACCAAAACCTGCTTCACCAAAAATGAGAATGATCACAAAATTGTATACAAAGCTACATTGACAATCTTAATCTAAAAATATTTTGTCTAAGACATCTGGTTAGCCAAAACACCATACCAGATCAGATCAGTAGACTGAGTTTCCATCAATGAAAACTCTTAAGAATCAAAAAGAATTAGGAAACACCAATCTTCACTAGAGAATCACCAGAACATTAAATGCCAACAAAATAATTATAAGAAAGAATCAATATGCCCAACATGAAAGACAAATAAGTCACTAAGTGTTGGAGAGATTACTAATCAAATCAGCAGTATTCCTCTGAATTTTCAAAGGTATATCTCCCTCATAGAATCTAATTCTAATTTTTTGGGGTATGCTTTTAACCAGAGAGAGGGAAAGGAAAATTAACATCTACACATAACTATGACACAGACATGATTATAAACTTAGAAAGAAAAAGAATTTGAGATAAATGACAAAAAGTTCACTCACTCAACACCCACAAGAGATAATTAGGAAAAATGAGCAATCATTCCATTTAGATGATATGACTACTTCCAGACTCAAAGTTCTTGTAATAATCACACTCACAATCTGATATGACAGATAAAAATTATCAAGAATGATTGCAGATCACAAAGGAAATAACAATCAAAAGGAAATTTAATGGAATACAAAGACTATACATATGTACATAAATATTATGCTTTCAAAGAAAAACACACCACCATCTCTCCAATACAATGCTAGAACAAAACTGCTTCCTTCTAATCAAGTCTTAGTCATATGACAAATCATAAGGGGGATCTAAATTTGCCCCTTCTGTAGTGCCCCTCCCTGATTCATCTTGTCTTTTTGTACACCAAACGAATATATTGATATAGCTTATTCTACTTTATGATGATTTGATGATATCATGTTATGTACTAACCCTATTTCATGATTGTATTGGATATGATGATGGATCTATATTTGATCATCATTCATGATGGATCATATAGTTTATTGGATTTTGATGACATTATGATTACACTAACCCTACTCTATTATTATGATGACAGAGTTGATGCTACGATGTTTGTGATTGTCTTCTAGTGTCTTCATGATTAGAGATGATCTCATACCACTCGTTGCGAGCATGATATGATGTTGCGATTCTCTATCACTTGTTTGATCATATGTGTTGTATATATGTTGTATATATGTTGTATTATGTTTAGTGATGGATGCAGGATTGCAGGTACCTAACATCAACTCTAGCTGGTCTCATAGGTCTGAGTGTGTCTTTATCCCAATGGAAAGTTGTTGGAGATGCCATGTGTTTCCCTCTCATACTCTATCCTTAAGTCGATACCCTTGTCAATTAGTGTCTTGGCTTGAGTCGTTGGTTTGTGTCATGTGGTATGTTGTTCAACCTTATGTCAAGTTGCCTTGTGGGTTTGTGATTATTTATTAATTACTAATTAATCGATTTATATAGTTTATAAATATTAAATTAATAAATAGATGACATTAACATTTAGTATTGATGTGTGATTATTATTATTATTGGAGAATTATTACTCATTAATGTTTATTTTATGGATTTATATTTTATTGGTTATTTAAAATTGTGGAAATTTATTAATCCATTACTACATATGGCCATTGATGTAAATTATTAAATAATGGTTAGTAGAAATACAATATATTTATACATATTTATGTACTAGAAGTTTATAATTAATTGGTGGAATTATATTAGTTGAGTATTTATGCTTATTAGTACATCCATTTATTTATTATTTATTTGATTATTTTATATGTATGTTAGAGACATTTATAGTATTGAGTTTAAATTATATTGGCTAGACCATTTAGATGGATCTATACATTTAATTATTTGTTTATTATTTATCTATTTATTTATTTTTGGCTCATCTATTTATTGGTTAATTATTATTTTGATTATTTATTTATTTCTATTGTTGTTGTATTTATTTTCTATTAATCATGTACCTACCCTTGGTATGATTGGCCCTCTTGGGAGTTGTAATTGTGAGGATAATATTATTTAATTTTTTATTTATTTATTTATATTATTTGTGGTTTTATATTTAATTGGAGTATTTATTTATATTGCCTTTGATTTATTTTATTGGGCTTTAATTTATTATTATTACATTCTCTTGTTACTAATTTAGTAATTAAATTTTATGTTTATACCTATCGTATTATTTTATTGGTTGAGATTTGGGGGTAAGTAAATAATATTATTTTATATTCTTACCTCAATTTTTCGAAGGAGGGTTGGTATAGAATATATTTTATTGAAATATTTTGATTGACAAATATTATTTTGTAGTTTTGAATGAGATTCTATTTATTGGGTTTGTGAGCATTTTTGTGGCTGTGCTTTTGGATATCTTTCTATGACTTTCAGATTTTAGAATTTCTTGCAAGGAGAATTGCTTGGTTAGGTTGAATTTTGGAAAGCTTGTTGGTTTGGTTTTTTGTTCTTCTATGATTGCATTACCATCACTCTACTTCCAGGTTGGAGATCTTTTACCATTCTTGGATTTTGACTTTTGAAAAGCGATGTTTTCTTCGTGACTATTAAAAGATTGTTTAGGGAGATTTGAGAATGAATGATTATTTTATTATCAGTAATTGAGAGTAATATTTTAGGAAAAACACTATTCTAATACAAATGGTGACCTTCGTTTTGTGCCAAAGTGCCCATATTTTTCAGCTACCCCCATATTTTACCTCAACATGCACACCCTCAACCAAATTGACTATATTTTTGAACTACTCAAATTTTGGTGAAACAACAGTTGATCATTGGGTTTCTCGATAAGGTGGACACTCTGGTGACCTCCATTATAACCCAGCGTGCACAAAAATTTCACCTTAGATTGTCTCCCTCATGCATGTGGATAGGAACTTGACAAATCTATAG
This sequence comes from Cryptomeria japonica, assembly GCF_030272615.1. NCBI lineage: Eukaryota > Viridiplantae > Streptophyta > Pinopsida > Cupressales > Cupressaceae > Cryptomeria > Cryptomeria japonica. The sequence continues at coordinate 90,168,746 of NC_081415.1, forward strand.
CTTTAATACCATGTAGAAGTTGATATCAAACACAAGAGCCAACAATCATCTACAAGAAAATACCTAACACACAAAAGAGATCAAGAAAATATTATATGTTCTATAAGAAGAAAATAATTTTGTATATTGCACGAAAGAATTGAGGATTCAATATTGAAGGTACAATATTGGAGGTACAATTACAATGAATGAAAAAAATTCTTTGTCAAAAGAAAGATATTCCCTAATGCTAAAATTAGAAAAACTAAAGCAATGCAAACTAGGGGCTAAATTAAGCTCAACTACAAGAAAAGAAAGCTAACTAGAAGTACCTCTCAGTGAATTAAGACTAAAGAAACATAACAACTAGATAAAATAAAGAACCTAAGTTTATCTTAAGTGAGAAAGAAATTAAAGGACCTAATTAATAGATAATTAGATAATGTTAAATATTTTATGTTCTTGCATTAAATGGGATATGATGGTAAAGGTCTACTTGTCTTGCAAAAATTATGAATAGTAGAACATATTCAACCTGGATTAGTACCTTTATTAGTTGAATTTGAACCTTATTGTAAACTCCATAATTTAAACCATAAAAACCTAGATCTATAATGAAAATCAAGAAAAACTCAATGCTGAATGAGCAAATAGGAAAAATCATGAAACAAATCAAATGATACCTTCACATATTAAAATGAGTTTGACTATCCCTTAACCTATTTCTATTATTGATAGATAATCAAGACTTTTTTTTTCCTAATCAAGGCCTTCATTGATTTTCCCTAATTTTAGAAAGACATTGAAATCAAATACTTGGAATTATTGAATCCATCTATGTAGTCTCCCTTAAGAGACTAATTTTCTTATTACACTATAGGGGTTTTTGATCAACGTAAAATATAAATGGTGTCAATAATATATACTATCTTAATTGATGTAGTACATATACAATGAATATATCTCTCTTCCTTTTGGTGGTATAATTATTCTCTACTTTAAATATTTTCCATCTTAAAAAAAACAATCCAGTGATGCTTGTTTTTCCATGGCTATACTAGTACTGCTTCAATTCTTCATATAGAGACATCTACATGTACGTAAAAAGGGATATTCCAGTTCAGAAATGGCAATATGTGAATTTTTTCAATGATCAATTTGAACAGGTGGTTATCGAACTAAAATTGACCAATTTTTTTTCTTTTAATTGTGCATGTATTGTTAATTAGGTTTCCACACCTACACAATGGTTGCATCTTCTAACAATTTATTATACTACTTAAAGATAGGACTATAATATAGTGCAATATGATTGAATATATGACTTATTATCTAACATAGGCTATACAAACCCATTTTAAGGAGACACCTAATCCCTATAAAACAAGGCTTCCACCAAAAATGGGGTGTTATTAATATTTTAGATATTGTAGGCCACTCATATACTATAAAAATCCCGCACTTTATTATATGTGTGGTATCCTTCCTTAATATATATTTGTTATAGTAAGCCTAAGGAAAGATACTAAATTACCTCCATCCCCTTATTACTATTATGATTATACCATTACTATCCTTCACCCCCCACACTTTTTAGTATATATAAATACATTTTCTTTAATAATAATTAAATAATCTCTTTATGGGATGAACATGTAACAATTGGAATTAACAAAAAGTAACTAAATAATCTACTCATGAGTCCACAATATAAATGAATTATTAAATCTTTAATCTGCATCATATTTAATATATATACTAGAAATACACATACTTTTATATATGCAAACAATTATATATATAAATAATAACATACATTGCTTATTTAATGTTAAAAATTATATGTTGAGTAAAGCTACAATCATCTTTTACACATACATTACACTAGATTCTTACATAAAAAGAGTCCTTAAAGTTTTTAATTTGATATACCTTATCATTAAATTTTTTTTTTTCATCTAATTTACATAGTATACATCTTGACAAAACAAACTAACTTTAAATTTGTAGACATAATTAAAAGGGGGAATGCTTTGTAAATAATTGTGATTTTCTTATGTACAAACCACATTGCATCCTTTATATAAATCTCTTGTACAAAGAATAACATGTACTTATTAGTACTTTTCGTAGGTAATACTCATTAACTAAATACTTATTTGTAGTTGTCATAAGGAATACTATTGCATCCACTTAAATCTAATTAATTCACTTTTGCACCAATCAAAAGTTATTATTATTTTTTTCAAAATAAACTTGATTTTGATAAATGTGAGATTTATATTTTTAAACTAAAAATCATTTCTCTACAATATGATTGGATGAAAATAATTGGCATTATAGAAGTAAATTTATAAGAATAATAGATTTTATAGGCTTTTATTCATATTTCTTTATATTTAAAAAATGAATGACTATTTTAAATAACTTTTTCATTTTCTATTAATAGCCTTGTAAATAAACCGATTTTTTATATAAATATATATAAATTTTAATAGTTTTAAAATTATTTTTGCAAGTATATAAGAAAATCTATTACACCATTTTAATTTTTTTTCAATAAAAGTGGAGAACCACTAAGTTTATTAATATTTATAGTTTTTATACAACCTGGTTCAAAGAGAACCAGTAGGAAAGAACGAGGCAAAGAAAACCTCCTCATAAAATCCCAATGGGAAAATAGTACACCCAGTTACGGTCGAAGATGCGAAGAAAAAACCAAACAGCCCCAAATTATCCCTAACAAAACTGTAAGGGCGAACAAAGCCATTTACAACAAAAAATCCTAACCCCCCAAAATATGTGAAGCCAATACAAAGACTATGAGAAGGTGACTCTGAAACATCATGAGTGCAGAAACCAGGTACTGGAACTCTCCTCAAGAGGGGACAAAGTCTTAGAAATCCTCTCATTCTAATCCTCTAGAACCACAACCTGAAGAGGCACAACTGCACTTGGGAAAGACATTACCGCCTTCAACAAATCAAGAAGGAAGTGAATACTTGAAAACACATTAACAGTTGTGGCCAAGATATCTGGAGACATATGATCTAAAAAAGATACAAGAGCAAACATAGTGTCATCATAAAGATTAGAAATCAAACCACCTCTTATAAGTGAAAGTAAGTCACAATGTCTGCCACTAGATAATAAATTAGAATGAGGTATAAAACCCCAATAAGGAAAAGTACCAAGCTCAAAACAATAGAGACAAAGAATTATCCATATCAGAAATAGAATAAAGAGAGGGATGAATATATTCTTACCATAACACCTGAACCAAAGAAGTATCCAAGAGCATGTCCATGCAAACAGTAAAAAAATGAGAAGCAACATTAGCAAGAAAAGTATTTGCATTCTCGACCAACCATCGTCTACCCACCACCTTGCGAAAAGCAAAAGAGAATTTCAAAGAATAAACTTTAAACAGTTGACCAAGTTTCTCATCATAAAAAACATGAGGATCCTGAAAATCAAACTGCTTAACATGCAATAAAACTCTATAGCCAGCCGCCTCCATCACCAGAAAACCACGAAAGAAAATAAAACATTCAACAGAAGAAGCAAGCTTATAAAGAAGAAATAAGCCATCATTAATTGAGAAGGCCATCCTTCGAGCTAAAAAATATATCAGATTAAAGATCAGCACAAGCTAATTCACAGCAAACCACACCAACAAGCTTCCACAGGCCGCCACCTTTTAGAATAATAGACAAAACTTCCTCATTAAACTACAAGCATAACATGCACATAATGTCTCATAATAAAAGCACGATATTCACACGAACCAAATCCTCAGAAACGTATTAATAAGCATACCCAAATCGCCACCTCAAATTGAAATAATAAACAACAAAATTAATCATATATGCAAACCGCCACTGCAAGTACAGAAGATAATCATTTAAAGATCACAAAAAGAGAAACCAGTAATACAATCCACAAAGAATTGATAATGATGTTCTTTGTAATCAAGCAGAATGGATACATTTACATGGTAGGACAAAGGCTAAATGAAAATTCTTATGGCTACCACATAGACAAAATAAAAAAATTAACTATGATAAATAATTAATTAAAAAAAAATCTAATCGAGCTTTGTCAAAGGCGCCAAACTCCATTTTTGGAAGGGCAACTAATGCTGCCAAGATATGGGTATAAGGTGGTGAAAGGATGTTATGTGGGTTAATTCTATCGGCCTCTTGCACAGGTAGCTAGGGAACAAATGAATAAACAATGACATAAAATTTAAAGAGATTCCTCAGTCCATGTAATTGCTAGCACACCACTCCTCAGTCAATGTAATTGCTAGCACACCAATTCCTCAGTCAATTTAAAGAGATTCCTCAGTCAATGTAATTGCTAGAGACTTGACTTGTATGTCATCCAAAATGATATCTAAATTAAACTCTTCTTCCGTGTCCACCTTGTAGGTAGAGACTGAATGAATGTGTATCCACTTGTTACAAACCCATTTAGTCGGGATGTTATTAAATCTGTGGCACTACCAACGCATTCTCAACGGCCTAGCTCTGCTAGAAACAGGCATTAAAGCAATAAAAGAAACAATAAATACATTGCATCTCAAAATGACCCTGTGATTATAGTCGTTGATAGATTCAATAAATAAACAAACAATGAAGAGAGATTGTTTGATATAGCTTATAACGTCGCCCTTACCATATCATCTTTTCCTTATTCTTTAGCCTTCTCAGCACTAATCTCTCTTCCAGCTTTTAGAAACCTCTATACACATGAAACAAAAGACGGGCATCAAGCAAAATAATTGAATAAAATAAAAGCAGCTAATAGCTGGCTAGTAATATTAATTTTTGAGTGCTTCTATAGTTATGAATGGGCGGTTGAGTCCACGTACTTTTTAGGCGTCTAGAATAGATATGGAATTTCAGTATGGTCAAGTAACATGAAAGCAAAAAATAAAATCAACTCCACCGACAAGTTAATTTTGTCATTATAGAAAATTCCTCTTCCATTAAAATTTAAAAATTGTAATTTCACGCTTTTAAAGCGGCCTATTCATCAATGCATGAAGTAGCAGACTGAAGGAATATTAAATGCTCTCTAATTTTTCCCACTCAGTAATTCTGAAATCTGTTTCATTTATAATTGAGAGTAGCTGTAAATGATGGTTAAGTATTTCACGTGGTAATATTCTCTCCCTCAATAAAGAAACTAGAGATAAAGTGTGGGGGCTTTCCAACTGGAAAGTCTTAGCCTTGAACAAACAAAAACATCATTTCCACTGTAAGTCTTCCACTCATAATTATTTCCACTTCAACCACTTCCGTTCTAAAATGTGGACTTCTGAGAAAAAAGAAAAAAGAAAAAAATCATCAGAATGAAGTTCACCTAATTATCAGTGTTTATAACCTCTAAATATGGAAGATGACATGTATAAATTTAGGAAGGATATTTAATTTATAATCTCATTATCTTAAATTAAATCAACAATTGAATAATGTCTAAGATTATTTGCAAAATAAGTATATACATGTGGAGTATATGAGAATCTATTAATGGAATGATCGGAATCATTTATGTTTTACTCCAAATAAACCTTTTCTTTTTAAAAGTTATATTGTAGTCATCAATTATATATGTATATAGTAAAAGTGCATAATAAATGTATGTAAAGTAGATAATTATGATAATTTTAAAGAAAAAGGAAATAATTTAAAAGATCTTTATTAGTACTTTTTATATTTTAATTTAAAAAAAAATAGAGATGACTTAAACTATAAATATAGTGTAATGGTTTTTTTAAAGAAGGATTAAATTATAAGTTCTTAGAGAAAGAGACAATTTAAATTTTAATTATATATATAAACTAGTAATATAGGAGTATATGTAAAAATATGTACTTTCAATTAGAAGTTGAAACTTAATGTGACAACATCTATTAACAATTTTTATGAGACAACTTAATTATGTTTTAAGTATTATGAATTAAAAAAATTAGAATTAAAATTACACTATGTCATTTCTTAAAGATTGGCAACTATTGCATGAACCATTTTGTAAGAATAAGGAAACTTAGCAAGATATAATTAAAACAAAATAGAAAAAATATGAATAATAATGTTCACATATGACTACTTGAAATGGCAAAGGAAAAGTAAGGGGATGAGAATATTATTATTGCCAGCTATAGTAATGTTTTTCCTACTTTAATAATTGCTAATATGGTAGGTCAATAATAATATATGAGTAACTAGAGTTTTTCATTATGCCATTAGCAATTAAAAGCAATTAAATGACACCATTGTTAATTTGGTCAATGTATAAAGGAGGAAATTAGTAGCATCAAAAAGAGTAGTTAGGTTGTAAGTACTTTAACATTAGATTTATGATGCTCATTGTTAGTAATATTTTGGACATGATAGTAATAGTAAATTCAATTAAAAAAAGCATTATAATTAATAACCATAAGAATAGTAGATAAGGTGTAATGTGAATTTTGGTAGTCAAATAATAACAATGGAATAGAGATAGAAATGGGTTAAGTTTTATATAGCTAATATAAGTTTGTTAACAAACCTACTTCATTTAACGTCAAATAAACTACTTAAGTGTTATCACCAATATTATGTAGTATATCTCTATAGAAAGTTGTTAATGATTATGTTGTTAAGCATGTCCATTTTAAGTTTAAAAAAATAAAAAATGTTGTAAATTCTTTGTTGAATTTTTGGGCATAGCAAGGATGCTCGTCACCATGTCCCTCCATCTGACCTCCAAAAGCTCTAGTTCAAGGGTTCTAATTAATGAAAATTTTCCAGATAGGTCCATCTTACTTTTTAGGTAGTAGTGCTATGGAAGAGGCACAAGCATACCATGTCCAAGATTGTCAAGGGCCACATTAATCTCTCCTCGGAAATCATGCTTAAACAAAATTTGACATATATTTTTTACTACAACTTTTGAAATCCCCAAATATAGAGTCGAACCCATAGAGAAAATGTTGGTGCTAACCTTATACCGATGATAGGCCATCAAGAACTCATGACCCACAATGGTCTTAACTACATGCAAAATCAATGGGTGCCTGGACTTAAGCACAACAACAAACCTTATATTTGTGATCTCCCAAAGAAAAGCCATTTGTCATTTAGTTGACTCCTACATCATAGGAATCTCCATTGCAGACAATGTTTGAGGGAAAGAGAACATGGAAAAATACTATATCACCCACACCGTAAAGGCTATATAGCAAGTAGCCACCCATGTTCATCATAGAAATTACAATTCAACAAGAGTCGTCATCCTCTAGATCACATAAAATATAACCTCCTAAAATAGTTCATCCTTTTCTATGGAAAATGAGTCAATGAGAATACTTCATCGACCTCCTATTCCACCAATATTATGGAATCCAAAATGATCACACACATGCCCATGATCACCACAAACTGGAATGATATGGATATCAAGTTTATCCACCTCGTCAGCTATCATGGCTTAACCATTGATAACACCTTAAACTCATGCCATCATTCTATAGCGATATTCACTATCACACACATATCTACTTTCAACATTAAATTGAATGCTAAGGAGAATGTGAGGGTGATGGATATCTCATCACTCGACTCTAATTAAACTATGCCACTACCTCTCATACTTGCATCCCCATCACATCTCATTCTTCCACCTCAGTAGCCATCCTAGCAAGACTATCAGCTATACCTTTTCCTTCTCTATAAATATGACTTATTTTGAACTCATTTGTGCTATCTGTTAATCATTTAATTGGTTCTAACCACCTTCCCATTTTCAAATTTGGCTTATCATTAGATAAAATTGCACTAGTAGTAATCAAGGAGTCCCCTTCCAAATGTATCTTCACATCCCCAACTTCTTTGCCTAGCTCCAATCCCATTAAGGCTTCTCAAAATTATACTATATTTTTCATGGACATCCCAATATGTCTAGATATATGGGCTAAAATATTTCTAAAAGAATCTCTTTTTTGCAACAACTCCAATTCCATTAGAACTAGGCTTGCCCCAAGAAGCCCCATCCAAATTGACCTTAATATAACCATGCTCATGTGCTCCCTAATTGACATTATCTCTAGGGTTTATTAAATATTTTATGTTGTTACCTCCAATAAGGGGCACTTTCAAACCTTAGAAAAGCTTTGTCATCTCATTATGTCAATTTGAGAAAATGCTTTGTTTTGCCAATTTGCTTCTGGTTCCATTGTTGGCTAGCTTGATAATTTTCATGTCCATTTTTCTGATCATACATTCTCTTGGCACATATTTATACTAAAATACTCAATGATTTATTTTTTCCATATTCTATTGGATATTTTTTCTACTAGGATATGTTGTTGTCACTAATGTCAACATATTCCTACTCTGGTTTTGCAAAGAGAGTTGTTTCAGTTGATGTGATTGTAGACAGTTGATCGGGCTAGTTTATCTATTTAGTATGCTAAATCAAATAGAGATAGTTGGTTCAGTATTGGTTTCATGGTGTCGTGTGATGATCTTATTGAGTTATGGATTTTGGTATTGTAGTTGGTGTTTTTGTGTTTAGTGTTGTAGAGATGCAGTGTTTGAATCGGTGTAGTCTGATGTGATCATATCCTGAGTTGTGGATTTGGGAGTGTGTTTGGGATGTTCATGTGTGTCTACATTTCAAATGGTTTGTGATTTGATGCTCCACAAGTTATCTTTCTTCCTTGCAGTTGCTACTATTGAGTGTTTTTGAGTGTCAGTATGTTGATCGATGAAGATTTGAATAAGTCGTGTTGGTGCAACAATTAGAGATGGTTCTAATATGCTCATTAGTGCTTCTTGATTGTGCTCAATTTTATTTGGTGGTACATATTAATCTTTGTGCATGTTACTAAATATTTTTTGGGCTTGGTGGTGTTCTTCATGTTATGCAACATTTTCAGTGGTGTAGTATGTTTCGGATGATCTTGGAATGTTGTTTGGTGATGTAGAATGTTCGATAATTTGATTTGGATCCATATTATGTCCTTGGTGACATTGTATTGGTCAGATGGTTGATATTTTTATCATGTGGTGTATTTTTATAATTAGCTCTTAAGTGTTGAGTTGACCTTGTAGTCAACGTTGATGATTTATTTAAATAGGTGTGATATTCATGTAATTTAGATATAGGTGTAGTTTTTGCATTATGAGAAAGTGTTGTATGTGCAAACAAGAAAGATGACCTTTTAGTGAAGCAATTTAGTAGAGATTGAAGAGTTGTAGAGAAAATAAATTTGTTTAACCAGAACTATGATTAGGCTTTAGGAGATGTTATTCTTTTAGTTCATGTAATCTAGATTGTTGTCTAATTTTTGTAAAGTAGTGATCCTTCCCTAGGTTGCAGAGCTTTATTGTTTTGAATAGTGAGCTCTAGGTAGTATTCTTGAATCCATGTACATTCCCCATTATAATATTTTCACATACTACTGGGGAGTATCATTTTATTGTCGGTAGGTTCCCACCATTCTTTTTCCCTTAACCAGTTTTTCCACATCAAAAGCTTGGTGTTATGTGTTGTGCTATAATTGTGCTTATCTTTTTTGTTGCTGCAGTTGATCAAATTTAAAGTTAAGCTTAAATTGTTTAATTTGGTGAAAACTGATTCACCCCTCGCCCCTCTTAGTTTTCCTTCATTGTTGTTTCCAACAATTGGTATCAAAGCTAGATCCTCTAGAAGAAGCTTGAATACTTGAGGAGATATGGGATGACAACCTATGTGTTCGAGAAGGAGAGTTTGAGATTTTATGGAAGCAATTATATTGAATGGAAGGACCAGATGGAAGTGTACTTGAAATTTATTGCAAAAGATTACTACAAGATTACAAATAATACCTATAATGTTCCTTAGAATTGTTGGTATTTTGGTATGGTTTTGTCATTGATGTCAACACCTACTAAATACACCTACTTTGGAGATCCAACAACATTCATCGGCAATCAGTAAACTGTTCAAACAGTCACCAGTATATGGTTAACCGGCAGGATATAATGTTCACCGGTACCTGCAATGACATGGAAGACACTTGGTAATGTCGAAGACATCATGTGGACACTTTTTATTGAAGTAATATCATTGGTATATTATTATTTGCATATTTGCTTTTACCGGTAAATAGGTCCAGGTTATCTAGGGTTACACTGGTAGGTTTATCTTTTCCAAATCAGCATGGTACGCTATTGAGATCATTTATTATTGTTGTAAATGCATTAAGCCAACATGTTCAATCGGTTATTGCATCGGATATTGTATTATTTGTAAAAAGTTTTATTGTAATATCTTATAGAGCCAACCTACTAAAATTGGTCTTAGGGTATGGTATAAATTTAAGATCTTATTTGTAAGATCTAGTGTGGAATGAGAAAAAGATTTAAGGAAGGATATATGATAGATCAAGCAGAGATATACACGAAGACATCATTTGAAAGTGAAGTTAGGTTTTTGTAAAAGCATATCAGCATTACACCAGTACTGGATCCAGCATATGAAGATGCTATTTTGTGCAGTACATTCTCATTGGATTTAACCATCCAACTGTAGTTAGTGTGACTCCCATTTGTGTTTGAGTAGTGAGCTCTAGGCTGTTGGCCTTTTTGCATGTGTAGACCCCTCTTTGTACACTTACTATCTACAGTAGTATCATCTGATTGTGGGTAAGGTTTCCCACCGTGGTTTTTCCCCTTATAGGGTTTCCACGTACAAATATTTGTGTCATGTGTTGTGGTTGACTTTGTGCTTATGTTTCATGCATTAATTCTTACCAGTACAAGATTTCGTGTCAACACTGTTTACAGACACATTTAACTGTCTTACCGGTATTAAGCATTAAGTTTGTTAATAAGATTTTGGTTTGGATTTATTAGACAACTGATTCACCCCCCCCCCCCCCCTCTCAGTTGTCCTAGGGACCTACAATTGGTATCAGAGCCTAGTCCTCTTTTTCAGAAGTTTAACAACTTGAGGAGATCCAATGTCTATGAATTATTTTAGAAAGGATAGTCCTAAACTTGATGGAACCAACTATGGTATATGGAAAATTAGAATGGAGATACATCTAAATTGCATTGGTAAAGACATCTGGGAAGTTACTAAGAATGGTTATACTGCTATTGTAGTTGGTCAGCTTGGTCCTGTTACTTTAGCTAAAGATGAAGAAAATGATTGCAAAGCAAGAGAAGTACTTTTGAGCGCATTATCAGATCAACAAATCATGGGATTATCAGATAGATCTACTACAAAAGCTATTTGGGATCATTTGGATACACTGAATGAAGGGAATGCCACAGTCAAAATTGCAAAACTTGAAAGCTTCCGAGTCAGGTATGAACGTCTGAAAATGGAAGAAGATGAAAGGATTTCTGCTTTTATGGAAAGAGTAAATGAAATTGTTTTAGGTATCAAATGTTGTGGAGGAACCTTGAGTGAAGATGAGATTGTTTCAAAAATCTTAAGAGGTTTGCCACCAGCATATAAAATGAAGGTTACTACTATTAATGAGTTGAGAACAATGCCTAATACATCAGTGACTAGGGATACATTGATTGGAAAAATTTCAGCTTTTGAAATTGATGAATTTGGCCTTGTTGCTACTATAAAAAATGATTTGGCCTTCAAAGCATCAACATCATTTGCTCCATCTTGTGACAAATCAGACTGGAGAGCCTTCTATGCAAAAGAACTTGAAGAAACCAGGAAGGAGAATGAAGAGCTTGAAGAACTTGAAGCACTATTTGCAAGAAAAATGCCAGAAGGTCCAATTGGAAGTAAGTATGAAGGTAAAGCACCCTTTAAATGTTTCAACTGCAATAAGATTGGTCATATGGCTTCAAGATGCCTTGATAGACATGCTAGACTAAGAGAAGAAGCTAGAAGGACATACAAACCTAATCCTGAATATCAAAGATACAAATTTAACAAAAACAAAGATAAATCTTGTTACATTGCTGATGAAGGTGTGACTGATGATTCTGATGAGGATCCAACAGACAACGGATGGGTCTTTATTTCTATAATAGAAGATCAACCGGTACCTATTGCTCAACCGATAGAACAAGCCCTAGTAGCTAAAGTTGAATCAAAGGATGAATGGATTATTGACTTAGGATGCTCACATCACATGACTGGAGAAAAAGGCAAATTCTTGAACTTTCAAGAATACAATGGAGGTTTAGTAAGATTCAGAGATGACAAAGCCTGTTCAATCAAAGGTAAGGGTTCAATATCTCTTGATGGTAAACATAACACTGACAATGTTTACTATGTTGAAGGACTAAAACATAATCTTTTAAGTGTTGGTCAATTAGTTGAGAATGGTTTTCAATTACAATTTAAAAATGGAAAATGCAAAATCATGAATAGAACTGGTTTGGAAATTGCAACCGATAATCAGACTAGAGGTAATATCTTTCATTTGAATAACAGTGAAAAGGCATGCTTAATTGCACATATAGATGAAAGTTGGCTATGGCATAAAAGACTATGTCATGTAAATTTTGATTGCATGGTAAAAATCAGTACTTCTAAGGCAGTTAGAGATCTACCTAAAATTATGAAACCTCAAAATACAATTTGCGAGGAATGTCAATTTGGAAAACAAGTTAGAGCTAGTTTCAAAAGTATTCTAGAAAAATCCAATAATGCTCTTGATTTAATTCACACTGATTTATGTGGTCCGGCTAGAACTAAAAGCTTACAAGGTGATAGATATTTCATGCTAATTATTGATGATTATTCTAGAATGTGTTGGGTTACTTTTCTCAGGGAAAAATCAGAAGCACTTGGGAAATTCAAACTATTCAAAGCAATGGTTGAAAATGAAATAGGTAAGAAAATTAAATGTTTAAGATCAAATCAAGGAGGAGAATTCAGATCTAGAGATTTTAATACATTCTATGAAGTAAATGGAATCAAAAGACAGTTATTAGCACCTCGGACACCACAACAGAATGGAGTTGTTGAAAGGAAAAACATAACTATTTTGGATGTAGCAAGAAGTATGTTATCTGAAGCAAATCTACCACATGTGTACTGGAGAGAGGCAGTAAGCACTGCTGTCTATACATTCAACAAATTTCACATCAAAGGTGAAACCGGTAAGACCCCTCATGAACTATGGTTTGGTAATACTCCTACTCTTAAGTATTTCAGAATTTTTGGAAGTAAATGTTATATTAGAAGAGATGAGTATATTGGCAAGTTTGATCCTAGAAGTGATGAAGGAATATTTCTTGGTTATTCATCTAAGAGTAAAGCATATAGATACTTTAATAAAAGATTACAGAAAATTGTTGAGAGTACAAATGTAAAGATTGATGAACAATTCAGAGGAACTTCAAGGTATATAGACTCTGAACCAGTAACAAAAATTATGACAAATGAACCAACAGTAAATCCACCAGTACAGAATGATGATCCAGTTACTCCGGTATCATCAGAGGATACCACAGTAATTGAAGAACAACAACAGACTAAGACACCCTGGTATGTAAGACTGAATCATTCTGAAGATCAGATAATTGGAAGCAAATTTAAAGGAGTCATGACAAGAGGAAGATTGGCAAATGAAGAGGTATGTCTTATTTCTCAAATTGAACCATTATCTATCAATGAGGAATGTGAAGATAAATTTTGGATTAAAGCTATGGAAGAAGAACTAGGACAAATTGAGAAAAATAATACTTGGACATTAGATCCCCAGCCTGAAAATAAAAAAGTAATTGGAACCAAATGGGTATTTAGAAACAAACTCAATGAAGATGGTAAGGTTGTCAGGAATAAAGAAAGACTAGTGTGTAAGGGATATTCTCAGAAAGAAGGAGTTGATTACAATGAAACCTTTGCACCAGTAGCTAGAATTAAGGTAGTTAGATTATTCTTGGCCTTTGCAGCTCACAAGGATTACAAAGTTTATCAAATGGATATTAAATGTGCATTTTTGAATGGAGATCTTGAAGAGGAAGTCTATATTGAACAACCTGATGGATTTTCTTTGACAGATAACAATGATATAGTTTGCAGATTAAGAAAAGCTCTGTATGGACTAAAACAAGCTCCAAGAGCCTGATATGCAAGATTGGATAAGTATCTTTTAAAAATTGGTTTTACTAAAGGAAATGCAGATAGCAATTTATATTACAAAGTAACTAATGATGACATTTTTATTATGGAAGTATTTGTTGATGATATAGTCTTTGGAGGAGAAGATGGATTATGCAAAGAATTTTCTCTTAAAATGCAGCATGAATTTGAAATGTCTATGATTGGAGAAATAAAATTTTTTTTAGGATTGCAGATTTTATAGACTGATAAAGGCATATTTTTGAGTCAATCTAAGTACTTGAAAGAACTACTAAAGAAATTTGGGATGGAGAACTCTAAACCAGTAAGCACACCCATGACTACAAATGACAAATTATCTCAAAGGGATGAATCTACACCTGTTAATCCAACTAGATACAAATCTATGATTGGAGGTTTATTGTATTTGACACAAACTAGACCTGATATTATGAATGCAGTATGTATAGTTTCTAGATTTCAGAGTAATCCCAAGGAAAATCATGAATCAACAGTAAAAAGGATTTTCCAGTACTTACAAGGCACAACAAATCTTGGATTATGGTATCCTAAAGATGAAAATTTTGATCTATATGCATACACAAATGCAAATTGGGTAGGAGATGTGAATGATCAAAAAAGCACCACTGGAGGAGCATTCTTCCTTGGAAAGATATTAGTTTCTTGGTTAAGTAAGAAATAGAGTTGTACATCTTTATCAACAATAGAATCAGAATATGTTGCAGCAGCAACAAACTGTACACAAGTACTTTGGCTTAAGCAAATGTTGAAAGACATAAAGGTAAAATGCAAGGAACCTATTACTATATATTGTGATAACACTGTAGCAATTGATATATCTAAGAATCTAGTATTACATTCTAAAACAAAACATGTTTCTATCAAACTAAATTTTCTAAGGAAAAAAGTTGAAGAAAAGGAAATAAAACTGGTTTATGTGAATACTAAAGAACAGCTTGCAGATATTTTTACAAAACCTTTGCCTAAGGAAACTTTTGAGTATCTCAGAGATCAGCTCAGAGTCTTACCTCCACTGGTAGAGACTTAGACAGTTGATGATTGTCATCAACCGACAGAATTAAATGGACAAATCTTTTATTCCGGTATTTGATGAGGAAGCTACTTGTCAGGGGGAGTAGTTGGTATTTTGTATGAACTTGACCTTTTTGTGACTTTGGCATTTGATGTCAAAGGGGGAGAGATATATGGAAAAACATTAAGGAGAGATATATGGAAAATCATTAAGGAAAGATATATGGAAAAATGCATTACCTTTTTGAGGAGAGATTGGTATTGAAAATAAATCTTTGAATAAGCACATATTACTCCCAGGGGAAGAATTGGTTTTTGTACTTGGCGTTTCTATTTTGGCACTTTGATGGTTTTTCCATCTTGTGTTGCCATCAATGCCAAAGGGGGAGATTGTTGTTATTTTGGTATGGTTTTGTCATTGATGTCAACACCTGCTAAATACACCTACTTTGGAGATCCAGTAACATTCACCGGCAATCAGTAAACTGTTCAAACAGTCACTGGTATATGGTTAATTGAGAGGATATAATGTTCACCGGTACCTGCAATGACATGGAAGACACTTGGTAATGTCGAAGACATCATGTGGACACTTTTTCTTGAAGTAATATCATTGGTATATTCTTATTTGCATATTTTCTTTTACCGGTAAATAGGTCCAGGTTATCTAGGGTTACACCGACAGGTTTATCTTTTCCAGATCAGCATGGCACGCTATGGAGATCATTTATTATTGTTGTAAATGCATTAAGCCAACATGTTCAATCGGTTATTGCATTGGATATTGTATTATTTGTAAAAGGTTTTATTGTAATATCTTGTAAAGTCGACCTACTAAAATTGGTCTTAGGGTATGGTATAAATGTAAGATCTTATTTGTAAGATCAAGTGTGGAATGCGAAAAAGATTTAAGGAAGGATATATGCTAGATCAAGCAGTGATATACATGAAGACATCATTTGAAGGTGAAGTTAGGTTTTTGTAAAAACATATCAACATTACACTGGTACTGAATCCAGTATATGAAGATGCTATTTTGTGCAGTACATTCTCATTGGATTTAACCATCCAACTGTAGTCAGTGTGACTCCCATTTGTGTTTGAGTAGTGAGCTCTAGGCTGTTGGCCTTTCTGCATGTGCAGACCCCTCTTTGTACACTTACTATCTGTAGTAGTATCATCTAATTGTGGGTAAGGTTTCCCACCATGGTTTTTCCCCTTACAGGGTTTCCACATACAAATATTTGTGTCATGTGTTGTGGTTGACTTTGTGCTTATGTTTCATGCATTAATTCTTACCGGTACAACATTTCCTATTAACACTATCTACCGACACATTTAACTATCTTACCGGTATTAAGCATTAAGTTGGTTAATAAGATATTGGTTTGAATTTATTAGAAAATTTGTAAATATAGAGAAGCATGATGGTAGCATAGTAAGATTTGTAGATGACAAAGCTTTTGTGATTAAAGGTAGAGGTTCTATTTATTTTGATGGCAAGCATAATATTGATGATATTTTGTATGTTGAAGGTTTGAAACATAATCTTTTGAGTGTTGCATAGATGGTTGACAAGAGATATGATTTTGCATTAGGAACTAGAACTAAACGTAATATCTCTCACTTGAATATTGGTGAGAAAAGTTTCCTAATTACTCAGATTGATGAG
Organism: Cryptomeria japonica; assembly: GCF_030272615.1. Taxonomy (NCBI): domain Eukaryota; kingdom Viridiplantae; phylum Streptophyta; class Pinopsida; order Cupressales; family Cupressaceae; genus Cryptomeria; species Cryptomeria japonica. The sequence continues at coordinate 90,185,532 of NC_081415.1, forward strand.
AGTTGGTTGTAGCATAGAAGAATGTGTCATGTTAACTTTTCTTATACTATCAAGATAAGTTCTACTCAAGCTGTTACAGATTTTCCTAATATTGTGAAGCTTATTAATCCGGTGTGTAAGGAATGCCAAATGGGGAAAAAAAACACAAATTTCATTCAAGAATAAGAAGTATACATCTAATGGATTGTTAGATCTTGTGCATATTGATTTGTGTGGTCCTACAAGAGTGATAAGTGTGAAAGGTGACATATATTTCATGTTGTTAATTGATGACTTTTAGAGGATGTTATGGGTTGCCTTTCTAAGGGATAAATCAGATGCATTGGAGAAATTCAAGATATTAAAAGCTAAAGTGGAGACAAAGACAAGATTAAAGCTAAAGTGTCTGAGATCTCATGGAGGAGGAGAATTTGCATCTAGTGAGTTTGATTCATTCTGTAAGAAGCATGGAATTAGAAGATAGTTATCTTCTCCTAGAACCCCTCAGTAAAATGGAGTTGTTGAAAGGAAGAGAAGAACTATCTTGGATGTTACATGGACTATGTTGATTGAATGGAATGTTTCCAAGATTTATTGGAGATAAGCTATTAGCACTATTATATACATATTCAACTTGTTGTATACACATTCAACTTGGTGCATATAAAAGATGATTGTAGTAAGAGTCCTTATGAGTTATGGTTTGGTCATGTTCCTACAGTTAGATATTTCAGAATCTTTAGAAACAAGTATTATATAAAGAGGGATGAGGATATAGGAAAGTTTGATGCAAGATGTGATGAATGAATCTTCTTGGAATATTATACAAAGAGTAAAGCCTACCAGTGTTAGAATAAGAGTTTGAGAAAGATAGTGGAAAGTGCAAATGTGAAGGTTGATGAGAATTGTGGAAAGTAGATCAAAGCATGTGGATATGAATTTGATGATCAAGATTTTATTTCAAAGAAAAATTAGACTGAGACCTTGAAGTAGAACAATCTAGTAGAGATAGTTAATCCAGACATTACTGTTGTCGATGAAGAAGTACAAAAACCTTTAAATCGGAATAATTAGAAGACTTTGAGGTATGTAAGATTGAATCATTTTGAAAATCAGATTATTGGTGAAAAAAAAAAGCTGTAATAACTAGAAGAAGGATTGTTTCTAAAGAGGTTTGTTTTATTTATAAAGTTCAACCTAAAGATGTTGTTGAATCTTGTAAAGATGAAAATTGGATAAAGGCTATTGAAGAAGACTTGAATCAAATAGAGAGGAACATTACTTGGGAACTTGTGCCCAAACCTAAAGACAAGAATATGATTGGTACTAAATGGGTGTTTAGGAACAAATTGAATGAGGTTGATGAAGTTTTTAGAAACAAAGAAAGATTGGTATGCAAAGGATGCTCACAAATGGAAGGAATTGACTATGGGGAGACTTTTTCTTCAGTAGCCAAAATTGAAGCTGTAAGATTGTTACTTGCATATGTTTCTTATAAGAATTTCAAGGTATATCAGAATGATGTCAAGTCAGCTTTTTTGAATGGAGATCTTGAAGAGGAATTCTACAGTGAGCAACTAGATGGATTTTCTTTTTCAGATGAAGGAGACATAGTATGCAAATTGAAGAAGACACTTTATGGACTTAAATAAGCCCCTAGAGCCTAGTATGCTAGATTGGATTAGTACTTGATGAAATTGAGATTGTACAAAGGTATTGTTGATAGTAATTTATACTTCAAATTTGATAAGGATAACATTCTAATTGTTGAAATCTTTGTTGATGACATTATTTTTGGAGGAGATGATGATTTAAGTATGTAGTTTTCTAATGATATGCAGAAAGATTTTAATATGTCTACGATAGGTGAGATGAAATATTTCTTGGGTTTACAAATTACACAAACTAGCAAAGGTATTTTCATATCTCAATATAAGTATGTGAAGGAATTGTTGAAGAAATTTGGGTTAGATGAGTTTAAACATACTGTAACTCATTGAGTAAATTTGGGTAATAAGATGTCTACGCTTGATGAATCTCCTAAGGTTAATCAGACCTTGCACAGATCTATTGATGGTGGACTTCTATATTTAATTTAGAATAGACTTGATATTATGCATGTTGTTTGTCTTTGTGCAATATTTCAAGATGATCCTAAAGAAAGTCATGTAACTTCTATAAAGAGAATTTTCAGATACTTGAAACAGACAGTGGATTATGGCTTATGGTATCCGAAGAATGATGATTTTATGCTATGTGCTTATAGTGATGCTAATTGGGCAGGTGATTTTGATGACCAGAAGAGTACCTCTAATGGATAATTCTTTCTAGGAAATAAGTTGGTTTCATGGGAAAGTACGAAGAAAGATTCAATCTCTTTATCTATAGCAAAATCACACTTTTCTTGCTATCCTAACTCACCTACTCCCAGCGGTGAGCCTAGGGCTTCATTGTTTCTCCTCCACAAGGACCTGCAAAAACACAATTCCTATCCTAAAGCTATGTATAGACCCTAACCTATAATTCTTAGTGATTTCAATAGGTTTCATAAAAGAATGCCTAGGTTAGAGCTGTTTTCTTTCTCTTCAACCCTACTTGAAAGGGTTTTGCACCTAGTTGTAAAGAATGGAAGAAATCTTTGCAACCTAGGATAATCAAACCTAGAAATCAACCTTAATGAAAGAAAATAAAATTAACACTCAAGAATGGAAATGATTTTACACCATCTAGTCCATACTAGACCGTACAAGCAATGAAAACAAGTAAAAAACTGTCAAAAACTAGTGGAAACAAGGTTGCTTCACAAACCAAAAACTTTCTCTTGCATTCCCAATCCTCCAACATGTACAAAGAAGTGAATTTTGGATTTTATGCCCTTTTTTCATTTGGTTCAACAAACATTTAATGCCTATAACCAAAAATGCAACTTTTGCAAGAGATTGCAAAATGTTGCTCAACAACCTTTTACAACTTTTGGCTCCAGGATGCAATTTTGCATTCTAATGTATTTTAAGACTTCTAAAGGTCCCCAAATACCATAGAAGACCTAAATACAACACAATTGACCCCTAATACATGAATAAATTCATCTGGAGTACTTTACCTGTGAACTACCTAAGCATCTCACTTCTCAGGCTGTTAGCATCCTAAACACAATTGACTCAAACAAAAACTTGGACAAATCAACCATGGCTCTACTGATCCCTAAATGGTTGGTCCATTATTACATCACAAAGATAACACACAAACTTGAAAGAAAAAAAAACTTTCAACCTGGAGCGTTCGGTGCGAACAAATATGTTCACTTTTGAATATAGTTCTCTATAATTCAATGCCAACTAATTTTTTAAAACTGTTTAGTGTTGATGTATATTATTGTATTTAATAGTAAGAATGAATATGTATACTCATTTTTCATTGTAAAACTATAAATTTATCTTCATATTAGATCTCCAGACTAGGCATGTAGTCAATATAGTTAGCATCGCTGCATTATTTGTCCTTAGAAAAAAGAAAGATCTTAGCTTCAATCATCTCAAGTAATTCACATTAAAGAATTCATCATTCCCATCACTATTATGAAAAATTTATAGATACTATTGGCATTATGTGAACTGGCATGAAGACATAATGATATTGTATGTTGTCATTGATGTTAATATGAGACATAGTGTGAACCGACACATGTGATAAGTAAAGAGAGACGAACCGGCATATGTGTGAACCAGTTTATATGCCAAAGTGAAGCAGCATATTTGTTCAAAGATGAACCAGCATGTAGTAATGGGAACCGGCACATGGAAGCACTGTATGACTACCAATTGGTAGGCAACTTCCACTTTGAGGTTTCTAGTTGGAGTATCTCCAGTCTGTGTGACTCAATCAATGATCCTTGTGTGATGAGTTAGTAGTATGATGGAAGATAGATCATGTTGCCACATAAGCTCTGTGTGCGTGAACGATCTTGCATGAAGATGACTATTCCTATCTACCTCGGGAATGTGCAAAGTCTATCAAATGGTGATAACGCGTGATGGGTTATCAGCCGACATGAAAACAGTGGATAATGGACGATGGAGAATGTCTTGAGATCGATTCAAGACTAGTGCATTTAACACAGTATGATTCAACGGTCAGGATCAAACCATTTTGAATTGCTCAACATGATAGGTCTAGGGTTTAGGGTTTTTGCTACCAACCTGTATGTTTCCTATAAGGTCAATGTTGGGTTTTTGTTTGAGATTGTTGGCAAAAGTTGTGAATGTGTATCCAAGGAGAGTGATAAGTGATTCTTGCCAGACCAAAAGGAGAGAAGAGATACCTGCAAAGTGAATGTGTAGAAGGAAAAGAGGAGCCTAAATGGATCTGCATTAGCATTAAGTGTTGTTAATAGATCATTGTAATACCTATTGATCTCTAACCACTTCAATAGTTGTAAAATCCCCTAACAGGGTAGCCTTAACTAGCTTGATTCAAAATCCCTTAAATCGGGTGGTCTTAACTGGCTTGTTTCAAATCCCTTAACTGGGTAACTCGAGGCTAATGAGTTCTGAGAAGATAGAGAAGCTTAAGAGATCCTTTCAGCTATTGAGTTATTAAAATCCTCTAACAAAGTGACCCTATTGGGTTTAACCCTTAACCGGGTATCCCTTAACTAGGTGATCCTTAACAGGATCGGTTCCTACCAGAACCTATTGGAATGTCCTTAACTAGATAAGGCTCCTAACAGAGTGGACTTCTAAAGAGTTCAAAAAGAAACTTGTGGGTATTCATCCCCACCATGGTTTTTCCTAGTTGGGTTTCCATGTGAAAATATTTGTGTGTCATGTGAAATGCTTTTGTCTTGTGATGCTTTGTTTTATTTGTTAAGCACATGAAGGTTCTATGTTTTATGCCTGTCTATAAAACATATTGAACTCACTGTTGTGAAGATCTGATGGTTAAGTTTTCTTATTTATGCATGAGAATATAATGATATTATGGTCTTGAGCTAAGAGGAAAGTTGATTGAGTGACCGGTTCATGACTGATTGAGCTATACTGGATGTTACCGGTATCCTTGTTTATCAGTCATTTGGAGTATTTGTTGTCAAACCAGTTTTGGACTGATATTTGTGTTTGCACTGATTCACCCCCCCTCTCAGTACTGGTTTGGTACTACTGGTTCATCATTGAGTTATCAATTGGTATCAGAGCTCTCTAGGTCATCTGTGTTGTAAGCTTAATCGCTTGAGGAAAAGATCCTAGTCAAATGATGAAGAGGGAAGGTCCAAAGTTTAACAAGGAAAATTTTGGTATATGGAAGGACAGGATGAAGATATTCATCAAAATCATGGGTGTTCAACACTGGAGTTATGTTGAAAATATATATGTTGTTCCTACTGGTACTCTCACCGATGACCAAAAGAGAGAGATACAAGAAAATGGGCAAGTCATGGAAGCCCTCATTAGTAGCCTATTTGACATTGAATTTATTGATGTTCAAGACAAGGCAAGTCCCAAAGAGGTATGGGATGCTCTTGAAAATATTTATGGTGGTGATGAGCATGTAAAACGGGCCCAAGAAGAGAGCTTGAGAGGAAAGTTTGAAGACATGCAGATGCTTGAAGGAGAGACCATTCAGTAGTATGGAATAAGAATCAAAATAGTTGTTGGAGAAAAAAAAGAGTGTGGGTGGCAAAATAGAAGATTCCACTATGGTAAGTAAAGTCCTGAGATCCCTATTGTCGGTCTATGCAATAAGGGTTGCTGTTATTCAGGAGCTGAGATCAATAGACAAGTCTAAGGCATCCTTGGACTCCATCATAGCCAAGTTGATAGCCTATGAGCTGAACAATTTTGATGGTAGTGTTCAAAATATAGAATTAACTTTTAAAGCTTCTGCTATACCATCCAGAAAAGGAAAAGAGACTAGCACTAGTGGGGAACCTAATCAGAACAGAGAAATGAAGGATGAAGAGTTTCTGATGGAATTTGAAGCTCTTCTTGCCAGGAGATTTTCAAAAGGAACCGGTAAATATAAAGGTAAGCTTCCTTTGAAATGTTTCTCCTGTAACCGGATAGGACATGTTGCTATGAACTGTCCTAATAGTGATAACAAGGATAAACTGGAAAGGTTCAAGAAATTCAAAGGAGGAAACCGGAGAAATTGTTTTGTGGCAATTGATGAAGGTGTCACAGATGAGGAATTAGAAGATGAAGAGAATGAAGACATTGTGTTTGTTGCTATAAAGGAAGATGTGGTAGACAAGAAGGCTCTTGTCTCCTAGTTTGATGATTCCAATGAGTGGATCATTGACAATGGCTATTCTCACCATATGACTGGTGACCGAAGCAAGTTTCTATCCTTAGAGGAGTATGATGGTGGTGTGGTTCACTTTGGCAATGATACACCTTGCATGGTCAAAGGTAGAGGGTCCATCTCTTTGAATGGAAAGAGTAGTGCTGACAATGTGTACTGGGTTGATGGTCTCAGATACAACCTTCTAAGTGTTGCCCAACTAAATGACAGTGGTCTCACTCTATAATTCAAGAATGGAATTTGCAGAATCAAAGGTAAAGATGGTAAATTGGTAGCCACCAGCATGTAGACTAAAGGTAACCTATTTCATCTAAGTGCAAATATAAGTACATGTCTTATGGCTAATATTGATGATAGCTAGATATAACATAGGAGATTCTGCCATGTGAACTTTGACAACATTGTGAAGGCTAGTAAGATCAAGGTAGTTAGAGGGTTGCCAGTGTTGAGCAAACTAGATAATACCTTGTGTAAAGAATGTCAATTAGGGAAAATGTCTTCCTCAACCTTTAAAGGTAAATCTTTCACTGCTGACAACCTTCTTGATCTTGTGCATACTGATTTATGTGGTCCTATGAAAACTAGAAGTGTGTAGGGTGATAGGTACTTCATGATTCTCACTGATGACTACTCAAGAATGATGTGGGTCACATTCTTGAAAGACAAGTCTGAAGCTTTTGGGAAATTCAAAGCTTTCAAAGAGCATTACTGGAGAAGAAAAGCGGTAAAAGGATCAAATGTCTCAGAACTGATCAAGGAGGGGAATTCACTTCAAGTGAATTCAACAAGTATTGTGAAGAATTTGGCATCAAGAGATAGCTGTCTACCCCCTGCACTCCATAGCATAATGGCCTAGTAGAGAGGAATAACCAGACTATGGTTGAAGCAGCTAGAACCATGTTGATCCAAGGAAACGTTGCTCACACCTTTTGGAGAGAAGTGATGAGCATAGCAGTCTACACTATGAACCGAGTACTCATCAAAAAGGGTAAGGACAAAACTCCTTATGAGTATTGGACCGGTAAGACACCTGTGGTTAACTACTTTAAGGTATTTGGTAGCAAATGTTACATCAAGAGGAGTGAACATCAGGGCAAATTTGAAGCTAAATGTGATGAAGGAATAATTCTAGGATATTCCACAAAGAGTAAAGCTTTCAAGTGCTACAACAATAGGACTTAGAAAATTATGGAAAGCATCAATGTAAGAGTTGATGAATCCTCTGAGAAGACTGAGAAAACTGACAATGACCATGTTGTAAATGATCTGGTTGCAACCTTTTGGGAACTAGTTGTCAGTCAACCTAGTACCAGTGAATGATGATACTAATGAAGATGAGGATGAAGAAGAAAAGCAAGAAGAACCAGTTAAGACCATTCCTCGGTATGTCAAGTTGAATCATGATCCCAAGCAGATCATAGGTGATAAGGATACAGGAATCCTTACTAGAAGAAAGATCAGAGAAAACTCATGTATGATCTCTGAATTTGAGCCTAAGTCATTCAAAGAGGCTCATAAAGATGAAGACTGGATCAAGGCAATGAAAGAAGAACTTGATCAGATAGAGAAAAATGGTACATGGTCCTTGGTACCCAGACTAGAGCATAAAAATGTCATTGGCACCAAATGAGTGTTCAGAAATAAGTTGAATGAGGATGGCACATTGATTAGGAATAAAGCCAGACTGGTATGCAAAGGATATGCTCAAGAAGAAGGTGAAGACTATGGGGAAACCTTTTCTCCTGTGGCCAGATTGGAAGGAGTTCATATGCTTCTTGCATATGGAGCTTTTAAGAGGTTCAAGGTATATCAAATAGATGTAAAATCTACATTCCTAAATGGTGTACTTGAAGAGGAGGTGTATATTGAGCATCCAGATGGGTTTACCCTATCTGAAGATAGTGACATGGTATGTAGGCTACATAAAGCATTATATGGTCTAAAGAAAGCACCTGGGGCATGGTATGAGCGCCTACATTCCCATCTTGTGAAGATTGGATTTGAGAGAACAAGTGAAGATAGCAATATCTACTTGAAGTCTGAAGGAGATTAGATTCTGATATGTGAAGTTTTTGTTGATGGCATCATCTTTGGTGGAGATGACAAGATGAGTCATGAGTTTGCCGATGAGATGAAGAAAGAGTTTGAGATGTCACTCATAGGGGAGATTAAGTTCTTCATTGGACTGCAGATTCAACAGATGGAACATGGAATCTTCATCACTCAGTCCAAATATGTCAAAGAGGTGTTGAAGACTTTTGGCATGGAAGATAGCAAACCGGTTGGTACACTAATGGTGATCGGTTGCAAATTGACAAAGGAGGATGATTCTGCACTGTTGATGAGAAGGAATACTGGTCAATGATTGGTAAGTTGCATTATGTAGTGCATAGCAGACTGGATATTGCACATGTAGTTGGCATCACTGCAAGGTTCCAGAAGAGTCCAAGCGAATCTCACTTGAGTGCAGTCAAGCGGATTCTTAGGTATCTAAAGGGAACAATTGACTATGGATTGTGGTACCCATACAACAATAATTTCAATTTGAAAGTATTCACAGATGTTGATTGGGCTAGTAATGTGGATGACTGGAAGAGCACAATCGATGGTGCATTCTTTCTTGATGGTAGACTAGTCTCATGGATGAGTAAAAAGCAAAGTTGTATCTCTCAGTCTACAACGGAAGTGGATTATGTTGCAGCTTTCATGAACTGCACTCAGACAATCTAGATGAAGCATGTACTGGAATGCTTCAAGATCCCTGTATCTAAACCAGTAAGTATATTCCATGATAACACAAGTGCTATCAATATATCAAAGAATCTAGTTTTACATTCTAGAACCAAGCATTTTGAGCTTAAGTATCATTTATTGAGGGAAAAGGTTCAGAATAAAGAGATTGCACTAGAACATGTGTCCAGTAAGGAGCAGTTAGTAGACATATTCACAAAGCTTCTACCAAAGACAACATTTGTGCATTTGAGAGGTAAATTAGGGGTATTGCTTGTTCAGGAGGTGAACTAAAAGTGATTGTTCCACATCAGTCAGGTACTGAAAAGACAAATCTTTTGTTGATTGGTGTGTTTATGGATACTACTCCTCAGGGGGAGCAACATGATGAAATAGTAATGTTTGTACCTCCACTTTGGCATTGTTATCAAAGGGGAAGAAGGAGTCAAACTAAAAGATATCTGCAACAAATGGGGAGAAGATGTGAAGCAAAGAAGATATCTTTTGTATATTGCCATCAATGCCAAAGGGGGAGATTGTTGGCATTATGTGAACTGGCATGAAGACATAATGATATTGTATGTTGTCATTGATGTCAATATGAGACATAGTGTGAATCGGCACATGTGATAAGTAAAGAGAGAGGAACCGACATATGTGTGAACTAGTTTATATGCCAAAGTGAAGCGGCATATTTGTTCAAAGATGAACCGGCATGTAGTTATGGGAACCGGCACATGGAAGCACTATATGACTACGAGTTGGTAGGTAGCTTCCACTTCAGGGTTTCCAGTTGGAGTACCTCAAGTCTGTGTGACTCAATCGATGATCCTTGTGTGATGAGTTAGTGGTATGATGGAGGACAGATCATGTTGCCACGTAAGCTCTGTGCACATGAAGGATCTTGCATGAAGATGACTATTCCTATCTACCTTGGGAATGTGCGAAGTCTGTCAAATGGTGATAATGCATGATGGGTTATCAACCGCCATGAAAATGGTGGATAATGAACGATGGAGAATGTCTTGAGATCAATTCAAGACTGGTGCATTTAATGCAGTATGATTCAATGATCAGGATCGAACTATTTTGAATTGCTCAACATGATAGGTTTAGGGTTTAGGGTTTTTTCTACTGACCTATATGTTTCCTGTAAGGTCGATGTTGGGTTTCTGTCTGAGGTTGTTGGCAAAAGTTGTGATTGTGTATCCAAGGAGAGTGATACGTGATTCTTGCCAGACCAAAAGGAGAGAAGAGATACCTGTAAAGTGAATGTGCAGAAGGAAAAGAGGAGCCTAAATGGAATTGCATTAACATTAAGTGTTGTTAATAGATCATTGTAATACTGTTAATCTCTAACCACTTCAAAAGTTGTAAAATCCCCTAATAGGGTAGCCTTAACTAGCTTGATTCAAAATCCCTTAAATCGGGTGGTCTTAACTGGCTTGTTTCAAATCCCTTAACTGGGCAACTCGAGGCTAATGAGTTCTGAGAAGCTAGAGAAGCTTAGGAGATCCTTTCAACTATTGAGTTCTTAAAATCCTCTAACAAGGTGACCCTACTGGGTTTAACCCTTAATCGGGTATCCCTTAACCAGGTGATCCTTAATAGGATCGGTTCCTACCAAAACCTATTGTAATTTCCTTAACTAGATAAGGATCCTAACAGAGTGGACTTCTAAAGAGTTCAAAAAGCAGCTTGTGGATATTCATCCCCACCGTGGTTTTTCCCAGTTGGGTTTCCACATGAAAAAATTTATGTGTCATGTGGAATTCTTTTGTCTTGTGATGCTGTAATTTATCTGTTAAGCACATGAAGGTTCTATGTTTTATGCCTATCTATAAAACATATTGAACTCACTGTTGTGAAGACCTGATGGTTAAGTTTTCTTGTTTATGCATGAGAATATAATGATATTGTGGTATTGAGCTAAGAGGAAAGCTTATTGAGTGACTGGTTCATGACTGACTGAGCTATACTGGATGTTACCAGTTGCACTCTATTTTACCGGTATCCCTGTTTATCAGTCATTTGGAGTATTTGCTATCAAACCAATTTTGGACTGATATTTGTGTTTGCACTGATTCACCCCCCCTCTCAGTACCGGTTTGGTACTAGTGGTTCATCTTGTAGTTATCAGATACTACAAGCTATAACTTTGTGTAATTCCTACCCAAAAAACCCTAGAGAAATTGACACATAATCTAGGAAAGTGGAGATAATAAGTTAAAAAAAAACTACACAAAAAATGACATTAATGCATAAACCCCATTATGAATTGTACATACAAATTAAACACAAACATATGAAACTAAAGTACACATGCATAATGATTATATAAATAGATAAGGATATATCCATCCTTTACATTCTTTACATCTCTTCGTTGGGGTATTATAAGGTCATTACTGAACTCTTACATCAATAAGATAGTATACAAAAACCATTTATGACCAATGATTATTCTTCATTATATTCATTTAATATCAATTCATCAAATAATCCCAATATCACAATGATAATATCTAAATCTTTCTAATCATCATAACATAAATCCACATTAAGTTGCATATTACATCATGTATAGGTATCCTATTATATATATATATAATCAACTACAAAATAGGTAATCATGGTATACATCTGCTCCTTAGTATAAGAAACTACTAAAAAGTAGAAATATGCAGCAGGATCACAAACATCTAACACAAAGAAAATATCCCAATGGAAGAAGGCATCAACCACCCAACCATGTGGAACGAAAAGGAAACACCCCATGTGCTCTAGAGAATGATATAAGGCCCCACACACACTAAGTTTAGATTGACACCTACCTCCCAAGGACACAACAAACAACATAAACAAAAACTATCAACATCAGACATAGGCTTAAATATGTAAAATAGACAAATGCCAAAAACTCCATGAAACAAAGGCTAGGACCAAGGATACACATAGGGGAACGTGTCATCACATGTTGTCAACAAGGTTATCCTAGTAGTTTCTCTGAACCCTAATGCCAAGTGACACCCATGTGAAACCAACTCAACCTGTTATGAGGACAAGGGAGTAGTCATACCAACAAGGCCTTCCCAATCGCATGCTAATCCTATACTAGCACTCTAGGTCATGAATGGGGCACCAAAACATTTTATCATCTTATAAATATTAAAACTACACAACCCCTAAATAAACTAATAAACAATATCATTTATTTACATAGAAAAAGTTCCAATGAGAGCTCTTGACAGTCTTCTCCTCAACACCCATTACAAGGGATCTCCTGGTGGTCTCTCTCATGACCCTGACACTGACTTGGAAGCCAATCCCTTATTATATTCCTATACCTAGAGTAAAATATAACATAAATAGAAAGGATCTAAGAAAATCTTGTAATGCATCCATCCAAAGGTTCCATATCCAAACCGAATCATAATACAACTGAAACCATAATACCAATTATGAAACCAATATTTTCAATATCAACATATATCCCAAAACAAACTCCAAAAAATGCCAATGCAATCGACAAAAACAAATAAAATTCCCAAAATATGTAATACACAACAAATAAATTCCACAAATAACTTATTCTACATCTAGAAGCAATTATTCTCCCAAAAATTGCAAAAATTCTCAAGAACAATATTGCTAACATCTCCAAATTTTAGCCTATGCAATAACAATGCAAAACTCTTCAAAAAACCCTAAATAAAACATAAAGAAAAAAAAATGAATTAATAATAATATTCTTTCATCCATAAAACCCATTTGAAAATTTAATGTAAAGCATAAGGCTCACTCCACTTCCACCTTTGAAAAAAAAAAGAATTAAAAATAATTTACACTAAATAAAACTCCCAATTAGCCAATAAAGCCAAATAAAATAAAATAAAAGAATCAATAATTAATTAAAAATTATATATAAAAGCTTCAGTAAAATAATTCCAATAAAATTAGATATTTAATAATTAATTATTTATTAATCACACAATTAATATTCTAACATTATTAATTAATTAATTACTACAATAATTCTAGGGTTTGGTTACAAAAGCAGATGTTGCTATGATCTAAAATGTCCAGGATTCGTAATGGATAAGGATGCTCAACTCTATCTAGGTGGTCATTAATTCATCTTCATCTAAGGCGCACTTAGCTTCAAATTTGAAAATATCCATAGAAATCACTGTACTCTTCAGCAACAACATCGTCTGAATCAGATATCACCTGAAAATGCTCAGAATAAAAATAGAATAGAATATGATCAATTCATGTGAGTGTGGTTCCCCACCAGATTGCTGCTCTGCCCTTCGTATCTAATAATACAACAATTGGAGTTAGTTTTGCATCTGCTAGCACTAGATATGATAATGCAACTTTGCGGGTAGTTTCATCGGTAAATCAACAAAGCGAAGGTAAACAACATTGGATTTCACGAGATCAGATCCAAAGGACTTCCTATCAGCACACAACGAAAGGTTAGGGCAAAAATGCTAGATTGAATGTTTGCGATTCCATCTGAGACCACTGCACCACTGCACGCTCATGAAAGGTGTTCCCCACTAGATTGCTACTTTGCCCTTCATATCTCTTCGCCAGCTCCAGTTTTGAGTACCTTGACAATCATTTTGCTTGCGGATATTGGAATGAAATGGTTGTTTGCCTCACTATTTCGGGTTTGCATTGGAGAAATCAAAACAAACCCTTGGAGAGAAATGATTAGATTCAAAGTGTGTTTTTGTAGTTGGCTATAAGAATTGTTGGAGGCATCTTTCTTGGACTACTACGTGGGAATAATAGAGTCATATTGATAATCAAGGTATGTCATGAGGAAATAGTGCAATAGGACACAGAAATCCCATAGATTCACTCGGACTCCACTCTGTCGGTTGGTGATGAATGGAAATTAGAAGCTTCAAGTAAAGGGAACATAAATCATAGGTTCATTAGAAATTTAATATAGTGATCGGACATGGCTGATAGAGGACATTTGGGTTCATGGGCGGATGTGGGCTGGGAAGACCTGCCTCATGTTCCATAGTGGGTCTACACGAACGACAAATGGAAGGACATGGCGATATAGGTAAATTAGAGTAGAAATAACAAGGTTTTTTAGCTAGCTTCAAAATACTTTCAAGGCTTCTTTGGGAATAGATGCAGTGTGGCATGGAGGTAGGATAACAATGGAAGGAGATTCACTCAAGGGCGTTCTAATAATGGTGCGAATAAAGGGAATTTTGAGAAGAAATTCAAGGGATTTTCAAGGAAATGGTCTTTGGATCTAGGCAATCAACGAATATTTTCTAGGGTTGTTGGCTTGGCAAATAAGGAGACTATGGCTAGGGTTTCTATTTCTTCATAGTAGGTGGGAAATAAGGTAAATGTGAACCTCAAGGAAGCTAGTCTGGAAAAGGTAAGTAAGGTACCTTCTGATCCTATTCTGTCGGGGGTTTCTTCATCACAAGTTTGGGCTCCTATCCCTTGTATTGATCTTTTAGGTTCCTATGTCGATAAGAAAGCGAATTGTTTGCATATGAATGCTATTTTTGGGGAAATTTGGGGTGATCAAATTAGTTTGTTAAAGCTTTATCATAAATTGCAGAAAAGATGGGGGGATATGCATTATTTTTAATTATTTTTTGTGAATGCTTTTATTATTGTCTTTGATTCTCCTTCTTTCAAAGATGAGGTATTAAGAACTTCACATCATTGGTTTGGAAAACATTTAATTTCAATTGCGGCTTGGAAACCTTTTTTTGTTCCTTCTTGGTCTAGTTTGAAACTTATTCCTTTCTGGTTTGGTTTCCCTAAAATTCCTTTTGAATTTATGGACCCAGATGTTCTTGAGAAAATTGGAAATACTATTGGAAATTTTTTAGCATCTAAAATAGACTTTGTGGAGGGGGAGGTTCTGGTAAAGATTTGTGTTCTTATTAACCCTAACAATGTTTGCCCCTGTACTTGTAATGTCAAGCCTCATGATGGTATTTGGCACCAGTCAATTGAGAAATTAGATACAGAGCTTCTTAAGTCTCCTTTACTTTTGGATGCTCTGTTTCTTATGGATTTTAAGAAAAAATAGTAGGTTGTTGGCTCTGTCCCTAAATCCCTTAATAAAGATAGTTTGTCAGTGGGACCTTCGGTTTAAGAATATGGAGATGTCTCTTCGCATAAATTGGTAGAAACAGGTCACATTAATCTTGAAAATAATCCATTGTGTCATAGTTTTGGGAAACCAAATGATCACACTTTGGGTTCGGTCTCACTTTCGTCTTTACTAGAAGACATTTTCTAATAACAAGGGTATAGTGGATGGTAATCCCCCCATGATTGGAGTAGATCATCCATTGATGATAGATTGCCCTAAGATGCCAAATAATCACACAAAGGGTAAGGATGACAATTTGTCTTCATGCACTCAAAATGAGGTTTTGGATTCTTCAAAGAATGTGAATTTAGATAAAAATGCAGTGGTTGATATGGAAACTATTAAACAGGTACCTGCCATAGGTTTTCCTAATGATGCTTCTTTAGTTCAGGAAATTAAGAATTTGGTGTCTAATAATTCCCCTTTGAATGTTGAAATTAATATGGCTAATGAATCTTCCTTAGGGAATAGTAATCCATCAGAGGTTGTCCCTGTTATAATGCTAGATAAGAATCTGGTTCAGCAAGTAAATGATATTTATAACAATCATGCACATCAAATGGATGAGGGTATTACTGATAGAGTTGTTTGTTCAATTGAGAATGATTTGGGGGGTATAAACTTGACCCTTCTAATTTCTACATCTGCTAATTCTTTTGCGATTTTGGCTACAACAAAGCTGGGTTTTGAAGATAATCCATTTATCCTGGCTTCTCCAAAGTCATGCAAGAGTTTACCAATTGTCCAAACAACTCTGGTTTTTTCACCATTGGTGGTTTCTCCTAGGAAAGGTAGGCCTCCAAATAATCTTAAGACTCAAATGGAAATTGATGCTGGAATTCAAAAGACTTTGTCCCTTTCCCCTGCTAGTGGGCAAGGGAGGCATTCAGTCTCTCTTGGTAGGCTTAAGAAAACATGCCTAACTCCTGTAAGTGTAAAAAGAAAGAGGGGTAAGAGATTTGTGACTAGTCCTCCTATAACAAGATCAGGGGCTATGAAATGTAATTTGCAAGGTTTCTTTGGGGAAAGCAAAAATTCTCTGATTAATGGGAAGAGGGGAGCTTTGACCTCCCCTCGAGGACAATGAGAATTATTTCTTGGAATGTTAGGGGCTTAAATGTCCAAAACAAGAGATTCTTAATTAAGTCCCAGATGGAATTAATTAAGTGTGATATGTTTATGTTGCAAGAAACAAAGTTGTCAAAGGAGTCTGTTGATTTGGTTTTTTCATCTTGGAGAAGGTGGAATTTTCTTTCTTCTTTAGCTTGTGGTGCTTCAGGAGGTTTGGCACTACTTTGGAATAATTATAATATTGAGGTATAGTTAGTGGCATCTGCTACAAATTGGATGTTGGCTTTAGTTATAAGTAAGATTTCCTAGGTTAAATTCTGGCTTTTTAACATTTATGCTCCATCAAGAATTCAAGGGAAGAGTAAGTTATGGGGTGAATTAAAGAGGATTTCTTCTCCCTTAAAACATGGTTCCTTTATTATCTTTGGGGGTGATTTTAATGCTATCACTGATTTAGATGAGAAAAGAGGAGGTGTTTTCCCTAATAAAATGATTATGGATGACTTTGGGGATTTCATTTCTGATATGAGCCTTTTTTATTGTAAGTCTCAGAATGTGGTTTTCACATGGACAAACATGAGAAGGGATTTTTCTCAGATTGCTGAGAGATTAGATCAATTTTTGTTATCTGGGAATTGGATTGATTCAGTTTTTGAATTCTTTTCCTCTATTCTACCAATCTCAGGTTCTGATCATTTTCCAATTTCCCTTTCAGTTATTTAGGATAGGACTTCTTTTAAGTCTCCATTTAAATTTGAGCCCATGTGGTTTAGGGATTCTTCCTTTTTGCCTCTACTTATGAAGTGGTGGAATTCTACTCCTTTTTGTTCTAGGTCCCGTATGTTTCAACTTTGGTAAGAAGTTAAGTTATTTGAAATTGAATATTAGGAAATGGAATATCTCGCATTTTAAGAACATTTTTTAGGAGAAACAAAGGATTCAAGATATGATTGAGTGTCTTAATACTCATGTGCTTGAACATGGTATGGTGCCACAAGTTTTTGATGAATTGAAGTCACTAAAATTATAGCTTGAGGAGATGTTACCTAGAGAGGAAATCTAATGGAGACAGAAATCTAGAGAGTTATGGCTTTCAGATGGTGACAGGAACACAAAATTTTTTCATTCTTCAACTAAGATTAAATGATGTAAGAATAGGATATCTTGTATTCAGTGTCAGAATGGGAATTTATTGATAGAGCTAGAGGACATTGCTTCAGAGGTAGTTAGGTTTTTAAAGTCATTATTATCTTCAGAAAATGGAAATCTCGGCAATGATATTATATCTAATATTCCTCCTTTAGTATCTTTGGAAGACAATAAGATGTTGATGTCTCCCTTTTCCTTAGAAGAAGTTAAGAGTGTTGTCTTTGCCATGAATCTAGATAAAGCTCTAGGACCAGATGGTTTTACTCCTTTATTTTTTCAGAAATGTTGGGATTTTGTGGGAAATGACTTTTTTTGGCTCTCGAGGAAGGTAGGAGAAATAGGTCTATTTTAAAATAACTTAATACTACAATGATTACAATTATTCCTAAAAAACAAGATACTAAGACTTTTGCTGACTTCCACCCCATTGCTTTATGTAACACTTTGTATAAGATATTTACGAAGGCAATTTCCCTTAGGTTGGCAAAAATTCTACCTAGGATCATTTCATTGGAGCAAGGTGGTTTTGTCTCGGAAGGGAGACGACAGAGGGTGCAATTGTAGCACATGAGGTGCTACACTCTATTTCCACCCAAAGAACCCTGTCCATGATACTTAAACTAGACATGATGAAGGCTTATGATAGAATAGAGTGGGGGGCTTTATGTGCTGTTCTTGAGAAGTTAGGTTTTTCCAAGGCCCGGGTCAAATGGATTCGTGCATGTATTTCTTCTGCAAGATTCTCGGTTTTAATTAATGGTTCTCCTTGTGGTTTTTTCACTTCCTCTAGGGGTTTGTGATAGGGAGATCCCCTTTCTCCCTTTTTGTTTATTCTCCTAGTTGAAACCTTTAGTTGGGCTATTAGGGCTGCTAAAGTGGGGGGGCTTTGGAAAGGTATAAGGATTCAGAATATTCCCCAAAGTATTTCCCATTGTCTCTTTGCAAATAATACTCTATTATTTGGACATGCTTCATTAGTTGAGGCAAAAGTGATTAAAGGAATAATACAAAATTATGCATCATTTTCTGGTGAGAAAGTGAATGGTGATAAATCAAAGATTTTTTTCCTTAATACACCACAACTGGTTCAGCATAGGTTGCAATCCTTTTGGGGATTTGAGACTGGAAATCTTCCATGTACTTACCTTGGGATTCCTTTCTTTGTTAAACAGGATAAGATTGGTTTTTGGGATAAGATTATTTTGGTCATTTCTAAAAGAATTCTCTCATTGAATCATAGATGGTTAACTTTGGTGGGTAAAATTGTTCTCATCAAGTCTATTTTGAATGTTGTTCCCATATATCTCATGTCTATTTTGATGTCTCCAAAAGTAGCTATTATTAGTTTATAGGATACTCTTAGAGATTTTCTTTGGAACAATAATAAAGATGGCAAGAAGAAACTCCCTTTAGTTGCATGGGATAAGGTATGTTTGCCTAAGGAACTTGGGGGAACAGGAATTCAGATTTTGGAGAATCAAAATTTAGTGTTGGTTGCTAAGTTGGTTTGGAAATTATATGACAAGCCTAGCTTCTTATGGGCACAAATTATGTTTTCCAAATATTTAAATAATGGACTAAGAGAGTAAATTTTTAAAGTCTCAAATTTGCCTTTGGGTTCTGCTATATGGAATTTCCTTTGTAAATGTAGATCAGTTATTTTGCCTCATCTGTCATGGATTGTTCATAATGGTAGAAAGGTCAGATTCTGGGATGAAGTATGGAATGGACACACACCTTTGGTGAATATTAGGGATTGGTCTCCTCTAATCACTGTTCTTTCCTCCCTTTGGGGTGTTTTTGTAGCAGATTATTTTGAAATTGTGACTAGTGGACCCCTTAAGCTAGCTAGATGGAAGTCAATTGATTTCTTAGATGTTGATCAAAGCATGAAATTAGATTTTGAGAAGATTTTGGGGGATAGAATTGTATTTCTTTCTAATTCTGAGGATGAACTTATTTGGACAAAGAATATTTCTAGTAAGTACACTATTAAAGATGGTTACAACTCTCTTATGGTTACTAAAGATTTATCATCTTGGCCTTATAAGTTGTTTTGGCATTCAACTTGTCTTCCTAAAGGTGGACCCTTTGCTTGGTTGGCAGTTTAGGACAGAGTCCTTATAGGTATGAGACTAGATAGGCTTGGTATTACTGCTATTTCCCTTGTGTCCTTTGTAACAAAAATTTGGAATCTTCTTCACACTTGTTCCTAGATTGTGATTATGCTTATGAATGTTGGCAGTGGTTGTTTGAGAAGTTAAATATATCCTTTGATATTGGTAAGGATCTCATTTCCCATTTTAGATCTTGGCCCTTTATGTTTGCCTCATCTTTTTATGTATGCCTTTGGATCATATCTCCATCTATTGTGATTTGGAATGTTTGGCTAGAGAGAAACAATAGGATATTTAAAAAAACAAGGTCTCCTATGTCTGAGGTTCTATTAAAAATTGAGTCTTCAATCTCTGAGGTTGCTTTGTCATTTATTTATAGGAATTTGGAAATCTTACTTTTTCTTCGCATTGGGATAGTAGAGTTACTAGAGTTTGGAAGATGCTATCAGTTTTACCCTCTCATGGTTCAATTTTAAAAAAGAATGATGTAATAGGTAAGAGATGCTCTGCTAGATGGAAACCTTCTCTGTAGGGGCACTTTAAACTGAATTTTTATTGGGCCTCTCATGGTAACCCTGGGTAGTAGGCATGGTAATTTATGATCACAATGCAAATTTTATTCAAGCTAAGTGTCATGGTATTGGTTTTAAAACTAACAATTATGCGGAATTTCATGCTTTGTCTTTTGGATTGGTTATGGCAATCTCTTTGGGAATTAAGGACTTAATAATTGAAGGTGATTCTATGGTGATTATTTAATGTGTTATGAAAAAGAAATCGAATTGTTAGAATTTGTAGTATATACTTGATCCCATTTTACAAAAAATAGAATTGTTTGAATCTTTTTTGGTATCCCATTGTTATAGAGAAGTTAATAAGATTGTGGATTATTTGGAAAATTTAGCCATTGATAACAATGCTAATCAACGAGAGGTGGGTTTTGAGGAAATTCCTTCTAGGGTATGGGAAGGTTTGCAACAATAGTTATGTGATTTTCTTGAGTAATGTTGATGTAACATTTTATGATGATAATTATTCCCGCTTTCCCCTTCCATTTCAAGTATTCATGTTCATTGTCTGGAGGAGAGTTCAAGCTCATGGTATTTGATACAATAGTGTTTTTCCAAAGGTTTTTTGATACTTTCTTTTTTGGTAGGAAGGTTTTTGGCTCATGGGATTTGGCACAGGGCTTTGGAAAATTTTGTGTTCTTCCACTAACAGCAGCTGTGGAGTCTACATTTGAAAATTATCCGATAGGTTTTTTTGGCAATTGTCATATGGGCTCTATGCAAAACTAATATTATATGTGTTGTGACCATATTTTGTATGTGGTTTTTGGCAAGGTGTATAAACTGATCCGTTAGATATTATACGTTTATTTTATGAGCCGTGACTAGAGGTTTTCTTCCTAGGGTTCTTTCCTCTAGTATGCTCTTTGAATCCTGTGTAAAAAATAAAAAATATTAATAAAAAAGTTAGTGGAAAAATCCACTTTTATTGAAATTTTTTTTTAAAAGAATTACTACAATAATTCCAACCCCCATAATAATTAAGTAATCATCACATGACAACTTAACCAAAATACTAGAACTAACTGTTGGTATTTTGGTATGGTTTTTTCATTGATGTCAACACCTACTAACACTTATCAACTCTGGCACTTTGGAGAATTAGCAACATTCACCGACAAGCAAGTGACTTATGTAGAGTCACAGGTATATGGTACACCGGCAGGATATAATGATCACAGGCACTTGGAATGACATGGAAAACATCTAGTTATGTCGAAGACATCGTTTGCTACTTTGCGTTGAAGTTTTATTTATTGGTATATTCATAATTGCATATTTGTTGTTATCGGCAAATAGGTCCTGGATATACACCAGCAGGTTCATCTATTCTAGATCAGCACGACACACTATGGAGATATTTTATTATTGTTGTAAATGCATCAAGCCGACATGTTGAATCAGTTATTTCATCGGACATTGTTTTTGTAAATTGATTTTATTATAATATCCTTTAGAGCCGACCTACTAAAATTGGTCCTAGGTTATGGTATAAATGTAAGATCTTATTTATAAGATCGGATGTGGAATGCGGAAAAGAATTGTGTGAAGGTATATGTGAGAATAAGCAGAGCTATACATACGGACATCATTTGAAGATTGAAGGAGGATTTTGTGAAGACAAGAAGAACTACACCGGTACAGAATCTAGCATAGAAAGATGCTAATCTAAGCAGTACATCCTTATTGGATTTAGCCATCCAACTATAAGTCAGTGTGACTTCCCATTTGTTTTTGAAAAGTGAGCTCTAGGCGCTTGGCCTTTCTGCATGTGCAGACCCCATTTGTATACACTTACTATCTGCAATAGTATCATCTGGTTGTGGGTAAGGTTTCCCACCATGATTTTTCCCCTTACAGGATTTTCATGTACAAATATTGGTGTTATGTGTTGTGGATGACTTTGTCTTTCTGTTTCATGCATTATTCCTTACCGGTATTGCAATTAACTGATAAAATTGTCTATCGGCATAAAACATTAGTTCACCGGTATTATGCATTAAAGTTGATAAAGTTGTTTTGGATTAAATTTATCAGACAGCTGATTCACCCCCCCTCTTAGTTGTCTTTGGGACCTAACAATTGGTATCAGAGCCTAGTCCTCTTTTTGTAGAAGTTTAACAGCTTGAGGAGATCCAATGTCTTCTAACTATTTCAGGAAGGATAGTATTAAACTTGATGGAACCAACTATGGGATATGGAAGATCAGGATGGAGACACATCTGAATTGCATTGGAAATGATATCTGGGATGTAACAAAGAATGGCTATACTGCTCTTACTCAAGGTCAGCCTAATCCACCTACCTTGCTAAAGATGAAGAGAATGATTGCAAGGCAAGAGAAGCACTCTTGAGCGCACTATCATATCAGCAAATCATGGGATTATCATATAGGTCTACTGCTAAAGCTATTTGGGATCATTTGGAAACACTGAATGAAGGAGATTCCACAATCAAAATTGCAAAAATTGAAAGCTTCCGGGTCAGGTATGAAAGTCTGAAAAATGGAAGAAGATGAAAGGATTTATGCTTTTATGGAAAGAGTAAATGAAATTGTTTTGGGTATTAAATGTTGTGGAGGAACCTTTTATGAAGATGAAATTATTTCAAAAATTTTAAGCGGATTACCACTAGCATACAAAATGAAAGTTACTGCTATAAATGAACTAAGAACAATGCCTAACACATCAGTAACTAGGGATACATTGATTGGAAAACTATCAACCTTTGAAATTGAGGAATTTGGTCATGTTGCTACTATAAAGACAGACTTAGTGTTTAAGGCATCAACATCTTCTGCACCATCATTTGAAAAGTCTGATTGGAAAGCTTTTTATGCAAGAGAACTTGAAGAAAGTAGGAGAGAAAATGAAGAACTTGAAGAACTTGAAGCACTATTTGCCAGAAAAATGCCTAAAGGTCCAGTTGGAAGTAAGTATGAAGGTAAAGCACCCTTTAAATGTTTTAACTATAATAAGATTGGTCATATGGCTTCAAGATGCCCTAATAGACATGCTAGAATAAGAGAAGAAGCTAGAAGAACATATAAGCCTAACCCTGAATATCAGAGATACAAATTTAAGAAGAATAAAGATAAATCTTGTTATCTTGTTGATGAAGGAGTCACTGATTATTATGATGAGGATCTGATAGATAATGGATGGGTTTTTTTTGCTATAATAGAAGATCAACCAGCACCTACTTTTCAACTAGTAGAGTAGGCCTTGGTAGCTAAAATTGAAATTAAGGATGAATAGATCATTGATTCAGTATGCTTGCATCACATGACTGGTGATAAAAGTAAATTCTTAACTTTTCAAGAATATAATGGAGGCCTCATAAGATTTGGAGATGATCAAGCTTGTTTGATCAAAGGATAAGCACAATACTGATAATGTTTACTAAGTTGAAGGTTCAAAACATAATCTTTTGAGTGTTGGTCAATTAGTGGAAAAGGATTTCAGTTACAATTCAAGAATGGTAAATGCAAAATTATGAACAGATCTGGTTTGGAAATTGCAATCGGTAATCAAACTAGAGGTAATATATTTCATTTGAATAACAATGAAAAGACATGCTTGATTGCACATATTGATGAAAGTTGGCTATGGCATAAAAGACTTTGTCATATAAATTTTGATTTCATTGTGAAGATCAATGCAGTTAGAGATTTACCTAAGATTGTTAAGCCTGACAATCTGGTATGTAAGGAATGTCAATTTGGAAAACAAGTTAGAGCTAATTTTAAAAGTATTCTAGAAAAATCAAATAATGCTCTTGACTTAATTCATACTGATTTATTTGGTCTAGCTAGAAATAAAATTTTACAAGGTGATAGATATTTCATGCTAATCATTGATGACTATTCTAGAATGTGTTGGGTTACCTTTCTCAGAGAAAAATCAGAAGCACTTTGGAAATTCAAACTGTTCAAAGCAATGGTAGAAAATGAAACCGGTAAGAAAATCAAATGTCTAAGATCAGATCAAGGAGGAGAATTTACATCTAAGGAATTTAATGCATTCTGTGAAGTGAATGGAATCAGAAGATAGCTATCAGCACCCCAGACACCATAGCACAATGGAGTTGTAGAAAGAAAGAACAGAACTATCTTGGATGAAGCAAGAAGTATGTTGTTTGAATCAAATCTACCACATGTATATTGGAGAGAAGTGGTAAGTACAACGGTCTATACATTCAACAAAGTTCACATCAATGGTGAAACCGGTAAGACCCCTCATGAACTATGGTTTGGTATTACTCCTACTCTTAAATATTTCTGAATTTTTGGATGTAAATGCTATATTAGAAGAGATGAGTATATTGGAAAATTCAATCCTAGAAGTGATGAAGGAATATTTCTTGGTTATTCATCTAAGAGAAAAGCATACAGATGTTTTAACAAAAGATTGTAGAAAATTGTTGAGAGTACAAATGTAAAGATTGATGAACAATTCAGAGGAACTTCAAGGTATATAGATTTTGAACCGAAAATAGAGATTCTGATAGATGAATCTACATTGAACCCACTGACATAGAATGAAGATCCAGTTACACTAGTATCATTTGAAAATTCCATTGTGACTGAGGAACAACAGCAAACAAAGACACCCTGGTATGTAAGATTGAATCATTCTGAAGATCAGATAATTGGAAACAAATATAAAAGAGTTATGAAAATAGGAAGATTGGCAAATGAAGAGGTATGTCTTATTTCTCATATTGAACCAGCATCAGTTAATGAAGAATGTGAGGATAAACACTAGATTAAAGCTATGGAAGAAGAATTAGAACAAATTGTGAAAAAGAACACATGGACATTAGTTCCCTGCCCTAAAGACAAAAATGTAATTGGACCCAAATGGGTATTTAGAAAAAAAATTAATGATGATGGGAAGGTAATCAGAAATAAAGCAAGACAAGTATGTAAGGGATATTCTCAGAAAGAAGGAATTGATTACAATGAAACATTTGCACCGATAGCTAGGATTGAAGCAGTTAGATTACTCTTGGCTTTTGCAGCACATAAGAACTATAAAGTTTTTCAAATGAATGTCAAATGTGCATTTCTAAATGGAGATCTTGAAGAAGAAGTTTACATTCAACAACCTAATGGATTTTCTTTGACAAAAAACAAAGATATGGTTTCCAGATTAAGGAAAGCTTTGTATGGGTTGAAGCAAGCTCCAAGAGCTTGGTATGCAAGATTGGATAAATATCTTTTGAAGATTGGTTTTTATAAAGGTAATGCTGACAAAAACTTATACTATAAAGTAACTAATGATGACATCTTGGTTATAGAAGTTTTTGTTGATGATATAATCTTTGGAGGAGAAGATAGTTTATGCAAAAACTTTTCTATTGAAATGCAGCAAGAATTTGAAATGTCTATGATTAGAGAAGTAAAATTCTTTTTAGGATTGCAAATTTCACAAACTGATAAGGGTATATTCTTGAGTCAATCCAAGTACTTAAAGGAGTTATTAAAGAAATTTGGGATGGAGAACTCTAAATTGGTAAGCACACCTATGACTACAAATGACAAATTATCACTAAGGGATGAGTCAACACCTATTAATCCAACTAGGTACAAATCTATGATAGGAGGTCTACTATATTTGACACAAACAAGACCTGACATTATGAATGGAGTATGTATTGTTTCAAGATTTCAAACTAATCCTAGAGAAAATCATGAATCAGCAGTAAAAAAGATTTTCCGGTACTTACAAGGCACTACAAATTTTGGTTTATGGTATCCTAGAGTTGAAAATTTTGAATTATGTGCATACATAGATGCAAATTGGGAAGGAGATGTAGATGATAGGAAAAGCACCACCGATGGAGCATTTTTCCTTAGTAACAGATTAATTCTTTGGTTGAGTAAGAAAGAAAGTTGTACATCTTTATCCATAGCAGAATTAGAATATGTTGCAGCAGCAACAAACTGTACACAAGTATTATGGCTTAAACAAATGTTAAAGGACAAAAAATGTAAATTGCAAGGAACCCATAACTATCTATTGTGATAACACTGTAGCAATTGATATATCTAAGAATCCGGTACTACATTCTAAAACTAAACATGTTTCTATCAAACTGAATTTTCATAAAGAAAATGTTGAAGCAAAAGAAGTAAAATTGGTTTATGTGAATACTAAAGAGTAGATTGCAGATATCTTCACTAAACCTCTACCTAAAGAGACTTTTGAATATCTAAGAGATCATCTTGGGGTCATACCCCCACCGGTAGAAACTTAGACAGTTGCTGTTTATCATCAATCGACAGAACTAACAAAGAAATATTTTACTTCGGCTTTTGATGGGGAAGCTACTTCTCAGGGGGAGTAGTTGGTATACTAAATTGGTTGGTATTTTATACTTGCACTTGGTTTTGTAGTAACTTTGGCATTTGATGTCAAAGGGGGAGAGATTGGTATGGAAAAACACAAGAAAGACACATGTTACTCCTAGGGGGAGAGATTGTTTATTTTGGGTTTTGAACTCTGTAATGATTTTTTTGGGAGATTGTTGGTTTTTGGTATTTGGCATTTCTGTTTTGGCACTTTGATGGTTTTTCCATCTTGTGTTGCCATCAATGCCAAAGGGGGAGATTGTTGGTATTTTGGTATGGTTTTGTTATTGATGTCAACACCTACTAACACTTATCAACTCTGGCACTTTGGAGAATCAGCAACATTCACCGGCAAGCAAGTGACTTATGCACAATCACCGGTATATGGTACATTGGTAGGATATAATGATCACCGGCACTTGGAATGACATGGAAAACATCTAGTTATGTCAAAGACATCGTTTGGAACTTTGTCTTGAAGTTTTGTTTATTGGCATATTCATAATTGCATATTTGTTGTTACCAGAAAATAGGTCCAGGATGTACACCAGGAGGTTCATCTATTCCAGATCAGCATGGCACACTATGGAGATATTTTATTATTGTTGTAAATGCATCAAGCCGACATGTTGGATCGGTTATTGCATCGGACATTGTTTTTGTAAATTGATTTTATTATAATATCCTTTAGAGCCAACCTACTAAAATTGGTCCTAGGTTATGGTATAAATGTAAGATCTTATTTATCAGATCGGATGTGGAATGCGAAAAGGAATTGTGTGAAGATATATGCGAGAATAAGTAGAGATATACACACAAACATCATTTGAAGATTGAAGGAGGGTTTTGTGAAGACAAGAAGAACTACACCGATATTGAATCTAGCATAGAAAGATGCTAATCTGAGAAATACATCCATATTGTATTTAGCCATCCAACTATAAGTCAGTGTGACTTCCCATTTGTGTTTGAGCAGTGAGCTCTAAGCGCTTGGCTTTTCTGCATGTGCAGACCCCATTTGTATACACTTACTATCTATAGTAGTATCATCTGATTGTGGGTAAGGTTTCCCATCGTGGTTTTTCCCCTTACAGAGTTTCCAAGTAAAAATACTGGGGTTATGTGTTGTGGATGACTTTGTCTTTCTATTTCATGCATTAATCCTTACCGATATTGCAATTAACTGATAAAATTGTCTACCGACATAAAAGATTAGTTCATCGGTATTATGCATTAAAGTTGATTATGTTGTTTTGGATTAAATTTATCAGACAACTGATTCACCCCCCCCCCCCCCCCCCCCCCCATCAGTTGTCTCCAGGACCTAAAACTAACAAGGTATCGACTAGGCCTAGAATGTGATAGGGAATTATATCATTCTCTATTTTCAACTATTTGTTGGGGTTAGAGACACACTTAGACTTTTTAAGCCAGATTGAGTCAATGTTTAGTACTTGTTGTTGGCACTATGTGAACCAGTATGTGGACATAATGACATTGTATGTTGTCATTGATGTCAATATGATGAAGAGATGAAGAACCAGTATAACACTGTGAACCGACATTTGTGCCAATGTGAAGCAGTGTATTTGTTTAAAGATGAATCAGCATAAGGTTATGGGAACCGGCACATGGAAGCAGTGTATGACTACTAGCTGGTGGTCTCAACTTCAGGGTTTCCGGTTTGAGTGCTTCAAGCTTGTGTGGCTCAATCGGTGACTTTGTGTGATGAGTTAGCATGGTAACAACGAATAGATTGTGTTGCCATGTAAGCTTTGTGTGCATGAAGGATCTTGCATGAAGGAGATTGTTCCTCTCTACCTTGGGAATGTGCAAAGTTTGTAAACAGTGATAACGTGTGATGAGTTATCAGCTGCCATGAAAATGGTGGAAAATGAACGATGGAGAATGTCTTGAGATTGGATCAAGACTGTTACATTTAATGTTTTTTGCTCAACAATCAGGATTGAAGCATTTGAATTCCTTAACATAACAAGTTTAGGGTTTAGGGTTTATGCTATAGACCTGTTTGTTGTTCTATAAGGTCGATGTTGTGATTCTTCTAGAGGTTGTTGGCAAAAGTTGTGTGTGTATCTAAGAGAAGCGATACGTGATTCTTGCTAGACCAAAGGAGAAAAGTCATATCTGCGGAGTGTAAGTGCAGAAGGTCAAAAGGAGCTTAAGTGGATCTGCATTGGCATTGAGTGCTATTATCAGGTCATTGATATACCTATTGATCTTTAACCACTTCAATAGTTGTAAAATCCCCTAGCAGGGTAGTCTTAACCGACTTGTTGAAAATCCTTTAATAGGGTAACTTGAAGCTACTGAGTCATTGATATCCTTTAGCTATTGAGTTCTTGAAATCCTCTAACAAGGTAACCTTTAACAGAGTTTAACCCTTAACCGGGTATTATAGCCATCCCTTAACTGGGTGATCCCTAACAGGATCAATTCCTAACAGAACCTATTGTATCTGTCTTTTACAGGACAAGGTTCCTAACAGAGCGAACTTCTAAAGAGTTCAAAAAGTAGCTTGTGGGTATTCATCCCCATCGTGTTTTTTCCCAGTTGGGTTTCCATGTGAAAAATATGTGTGTCAAGTATGATATTTTCTTCATGTGATGATTATGATTATTTTCTGTTAAGCGGTGATGCATGTTGATCTTGTAGAAATATGAAGATCTGATGATAGATTACCTGTTCATGCATGAGGGTGAAATGGTAGTATAGTATTGAGCTAAGAGGGAAGCTAAGTGATTAACCGGTTTATGATTGTTTTAGTTGCTCTAAGTTTTACTAGTTGCACTCTGTTGTCAAACCGGTTTAGGACTGTATTCTTGAATGTACTGATTCACCCCCCCTCTCAGTATTGGTTTGGTACTAGTTGTTCATTATTAAGTTATCAATTGGTATCAGAGCATCCTCCAGGTCCTCTATGTTATAAGCTTAACCGCTTGAGGTAAAGATCCTAGTCTAATGATGAAGAGGGAAGGTCCAAAGTTTAATAGAGAAAACTTCAGTATATGGAAAGACCAAATGAAGATATTCATTAGAAGCATCGATGCTCAACACTGGAGCTATGTTGAGAATGCCTATGTTGCTTGTACCAATACTCTCATCGATGATCAAAAGAGAGAAATATAGCAGAATGGGCAAGTCATGGAAGCCCTAATTAGTAGTTTATCTGACATTGAGTTCATTGATGTCCAAGATAAGGTAAATCCTAAAGAGGTATGGGATACTCTTGAATACATCTATGGTGGTGATGAGCATGTAAAACAAGCTAAGGAAGAGAGCCTTAGAGGGAAGTTTGAAGACATGTGGATGGTTGAAGGTGAGACCATTCAACAGTATGGTATAAGAATCAAAACCATTGTTGGAGATATCAAGAGTGCAGGTGGTAAAATGGAAGATTCCACTGTGGTAAGAAAAGTCCTGAGATCCCTATTGTCAGTCTATGCAATAAGGGTTGCTGCTATTCAGGAGCTGAGATCAATAGACAAGACTAAAGTATCCCTAGACTCCATCATTGCAAAGTTAACAACTTATGAGCTAAATAGTTTTGATGGTAGTGTTCAAAAGACTAAATTAGCTTTTAAAGCTTCTGCTACCCCATCCAGAAAAGGAAAAGAAGCAAGCACCAGTGCTGAAACAAGACAAGGTAGAGAAATGGATGATGTCCAAGATAAGGTAAATCCTAAAGAGGTATGGGATACTCTTGAATACATCTATGGTGGTGATGAGCATGTAAAACAAGCTAAGGAAGAGAGCCTTAGAGGGAAGTTTGAAGACATGTGGATGGTTGAAGGTGAGACCATTCAACAGTATGGTATAAGAATCAAAACCATTGTTGGAGATATCAAGAGTGCAGGTGGTAAAATGGAAGATTCCACTGTGGTAAGAAAAGTCCTGAGATCCCTATTGTCGGTCTATGCAATAAGGGTTGCTGCTATTCAGGAGCTGAGATCAATAGACAAGACTAAAGTATCCCTAGACTCCATCATTGCAAAGTTAACAGCTTATGAGCTAAATAGTTTTGATGGTAGTGTTCAAAAGACTAAATTAGCTTTTAAAGCTTCTGCTACACCATCCAGAAAAGGAAAAGAAGCAAGCACCAGTGCTGAAACAAGACAAGGTAGAGAAATGGATGATGAGGAATTTCTAAAGGAGTTCAAAGCTCTTCTTGCAAAGAAACTTCCTAAAGGAACCGGTAACTATAGAGGTAAGCTTCCTGTGAAATGTTTTTCATGCAACCGGATAGGACACATTGCTATGAACTGTCCTAATGGTGATAAAAAGGACAAATCGGAAAGGTTCAAGAAATTCAAAGGAGGAAATCAAAGAAACTATTTTGTGGTAGTTGATGAAGGTGTCACAGATGAGGAATCAGAGGATGAAGAAAATGAAGACATTGTGTTTGTTGCTGTTAAGGAAGATGTGTCCAACAAGAAGGCTCTTGTCTCCCGATTTGATAATTCCAATGAGTGGATCATTGACAGTGGCTATTCTAACCATATGACTGGTGACCAGAGCAAGTTTCTCTCCTTGGAAGAATATGATGGTGGTGTGGTTCGCTTTGGAAATGATGCACCATGCATGGTTAAAGGTAGAGGGTCCATCTCTCTAAATGGAAAGAGTAGTGCTGACAATGTATATTTGGTTGATGGTCTCAGACACAACCTTCTGAGTGTTGCCTAGCTGAATGATAGTGGTCTCACTCTAGAATTCAGGAATGGAGTGTGCAGAATCAAAGGAAAGAATGGTGAACTGGTGGCTACTGGCATGTAGACAACATTGTGAAGGTTAGTAAGATCAAGGCAGTTAGAGGGATGTCGGTGCTAAGAAAACCAGATAATACCTTGTGTAGAGAATGTCAATTGGGGAAAATGTCTTCCTCAACCTTTAAAGGTAAACCTTTCACTGCTGACAATTTGCTTGATCTTGTGCATACTGACTTGTGTGGTCCTATGAAAACTAGAAGTGTGCAGGGTGATAGGTACTTCATGATTCTCATTGATGACTACGCAAGAATGATGTGGGTCACATTCTTGAAAGATAAGTCTGAAGCTTCTGGGAAGTTCAAAGCCTTCAGAGCATTAGTGGAGAAGGAAAGTAGCAAAAGGATCAAGTGCCTAAGAACTGATCAAGGAGGGGAATTCACTTCCGATGAATTCAACATGTACTGTGAAGAACATGGCATCACGAGGCAACTATCTGCTCCCTAGACTCCACAATAGAATGGCCTAGCAGAGAGGAATAAACGGACTATGGTTGAAGCAACTAGAACCATTTTGATTCAAGGAAAGGTAGCTCACACCTTTTGGAGAGAAGCGGTGAGCACTACAGTCTATACAATGAACTGGGTACTCATCAAGAAAGGTAAGGATAAAATGCCTTTGAGTATTGGACTGATAAGACACCTATTGTTAGCTACTTTAGAGTGTTTGGTAGCAAATGTTACACCAAGAGGAGTGAACACCAGAGTAAATTTAATGCAAAATGTGATGAGGGAATATTTCTAAGGTATTCTACCAAGAGAAAAGCTCTCAAGTGTTTTAATAACAGGACTAAGAGAATTATGGAAAGTATCAATGTTAGAGTTGATGAAACCTATGAGAAAACTGAGGAAACTGGCAGTGAGCAAGTGGTAAATGAACTAGTTGTAACCTTCTGGGAACTAGTTGTTAGTCAACCAAGTACCAGAAATAGTGTTCCTACACTGACAGATGCAGATGTTGATACTAATGGAGATGAGGATGAAGAAGAAAAGCAAGAGGAATCTATTAAGACCATTCCTTGATATGTCAAGCTGAATCATGATCCTAAGCAGATCATAGGAGATAAGGATGTTGGAATCCTTACAAGAAGAAGAGTCAGAGAGAGCTCATGTTTGATCTCTGAATTTGAGCCTAAGTCATTCAAAGAGGCACATAAAGATGAAGATTGGATCAAGGCAATGGAAGAGGAACTCGACTAGATAGAGAAAAATGGTACATGGTCCTTGGTACCTAGACCAGAGCATAAAAATGTCATCGGTACCAAATAGGCTTTCAGAAATAAGCTAAATGTGGATGGCATGGTGATTAGAAAGAAAGCCAGACTGGTGTGTAAAGGATATGCTCAAGAAGAAGGAGAAGACTATGGAGAAACTTTTGCACCTGTAGCTAGATTGGAAGGAGTTTGTATGCTTCTTGCATATGCTGCCTTTAAAGGATTTAAGGTATACCAAATGGATGTAAAATCTGCATTCCTAAATGGTTTACATGAAGAGGAAGTGTACAAAGAGCAACCAGATGGGTTTGCCCTATCAAAAGACAGTGACATGGTGTGTTGGCTACATAAACCCTTATATGGTTTAAAGCAGGCACCTAGAGCATGGTATGAACGTCTACACTCCCATCTTGTGAAAATTGGATTTGAGAGAACAAGTGAAGATAGTAATATCTACTTGAAAACTGAAGGAGATCAAATTCTGATCTATGAAGTATTTGTTGATGACATTATCTTTGGTGGAGATGACAAGATGAGTCATGAGTTTGCAGATGAGGTGAAGAAGGAGTTTGAGATGTCACTCATAGGGGAGATTAAGTTTTTCATTGGACTGCAGATTCAGTAGATGAAAGATGGAATCTTTATCACTCAGTCCAAGTATGTCAAAGAGGTGTTGAAGACCTTTGGCATGGAGGATAGTAAACTGGTTGGTACACCAATGGTGAGCAGTTCTAAACTATCCAAAGAGGATGACTCTGCATTGGTTGATGAAAAAGAATACCGATCAATGATTGGTAAGTTGCATTATGTAGTGCATAGCAAACCAAATATTGTACATGTAGTTGGCATTACTGGAAGGTTCTAGAAGAGTCCAAGAGAATCCCACTTGCTTGCAGTCAAATGGATTCTTAGGTATCTAAAGGGAATAGTTGACTATGGATTGTGGTACCCATATAGCAATGATTTCAACCTGAAAGTGTTTACAGATGCTAATTGGGTAGGTAATGTGGATGACCAAAAGAGCACAACTGGTGGTGCAATCTTTCTTAGTGGAAGACTGGTCTCATGGATGAGTAAGAAGTAGAGTTGTATTTCCCAGTCTACAATGGAAGCAGAGTATGTTGCAGCTTTCATGAACTGCACTAAGACAATCTAGATGAAGCATGTATTAAATGGCTTCAAGGTTCCTGTATCTGAACTGATAAGTATATTTTGTGATAACATAAGTGCTATCAATATTTCAAAGAATCCAGTTTTATATTCTAGAACCAAGCACTTTGAGCTTAAATATCATTTCTTGAGGGAAAAGGTTGAGAACAAAGAGATTGCACTGGAACATGTTTCCAGTAAGGAGCAATTAGCAGACATATTCACCAAGCCTCTCCCAAAGACTACATTTATGTATTTAAGAGGTGAATTAGGGGTTTTGCCCCTTCAGGAGGTGAACTAAAAGAATTTGCTCCACATCAGTCAGGTATTACAATAGTCATTTCCTTTTGGACTGATGTGTTGAAGGATGCTACTCCTTAGGGGGAGCAGCATAATGGAACAGGGAAGCTTGTGCCTCCACTCTGGCATTGTTGTCAAAGGGGTAGAAGATATGAAGTGGAGAAGATATCTATAGCAATTGGGTGAGAAGATGTGAAGCAGAGAGATATCTTTGTATATTGCCATCAAATGTAAAGGGGGAGATTGTTGGCATTATGTGAACCGGTATGAGAACTGGTATGTGGACATAATGACATTGTATGTTGTCATTGATGTCACTATGATGAAGAGATGAAGAACCAGTATAACACTGTGAACCGACATTCACTGTGAACTGACATTTGTGCAAATGTGAAGCGGTGTATTTGTTTAAAGATGAACCGGTATAAGGTTATGGGAACTAGCACATGGGAGCAGTGTATGACTACCAGTTGGTGGTCTCAACTTCAGGGTTTCCGGTTTGAGTGCTTTAAGCCTGTGTGGCTCAGCCGGTGACTTTGTGTGATGAGTTAGCATGGTAACAACAAAAAGATTATGTTGCCATATAAGCTTTGTGCACGTGAAGGATCTTGCATGAAGGAGATTGTTCCTATCTACCTCAGGAATGTGCGAAGTCTGTAAACGGTGATAACGTGTGATGAGTTATCAGCCACCATGAAAACGGTGGAGAACGAATGATGGAGAATGTCTTGAGATTGGATCAAGACTATTACATTTAATGTTGTATGCTCAACGGTTAGGATTGAACCATTTGAACTCCTTAACCTAACAAGTTTAGGGTTTAGAGTTTATGCTACCGACCTATTTGTTGTTCTATAAGGTTGATGTTGTGACTCTTTTAGAGTTTGTTGGCAAAAGTTGTGGGTGTGTATCTAAGAGAAGAGATACGTGATTCTTTCTAGACCAAAGAAGAAAAGTCATATCTGTAGAGTGTAAGTGCAGAAGGTGAAAAGGAGCTTAAGCGGATCTGCATTGGCATTGAGTGCTATTATCAGGTCATTGATATACCTGTTGATCTTTAACCACTTCAATACTTGTGAAATCCCCTAATAGGGTAGCCTTAACCAGCTTGTTGAAAATCCTTTAATAGGGTAACTTGAAGCTACTGAATCATTGATATCCTTTAGTTATTGAGTTCTTGAAATCCTCTAACAAGGTAACCTTTAACAGGGTTTAACCCTTAACTAGGTATTGTAGCCATCCCTTAACTGGGTGATCCCTAATAGGATCGGTTCCTAATAGAACCTATTGTATCTGTCTTTTACCAGACAAGGCTCCTAACAGAGTGGACTTCTAAAGAGTTCAAAAAGAAGCTTGTGGGTATTCATCCCAACTATGGTTTTTCCTAGTTGGGTTTCTACGTGAAAAATATGTGTGTCAAGTGTGATGTTTTCTTCATGTGATGATTATGATTGTTTTCTATTAAGCGGTGATGCATGTTGATCTTGTAGTAATATGAAGATCTGATGATAGATTACCTATTCATGCATGTGGGTGAAATGGTAGTATAGTATTGAGCTAAGAGGGAAGCTAAGTTATTAACCAGTTTATGATTGTTTTAGTTGCTCTAAGTTTTACCAGTTGCACTCTGCTATCAAACCAGTTTAGGACTATATTCTTGTCTATACTGATTCACCCCCCCTCTCAGTACTAGTTTGGTACTAGTTGTTCATTATTAAGTTATCACTTGCAAGCTGCAAAACACCAAACATCTATGCACAACATATATATACAGTAATGGAGTAGACACATAGGTGGTAATAGAATCACAACATTACACCCCGCTCACAATAAGTGGTATGACATCATCTCCTCCACATTCACAACAACAAGACATAGCAAGGACATAATTAGGCTTAGAAAAAGATAAAATGTCGTAAGAAATTAAAAAATGAACAACATCCCCTAATTAGTAAAATAATCACAAGGCTAATTATAAACCTAACTTCAATAATTTTTCTAGGACATAGAATCAACATCATCTAAGTAATTATAATGAATATATACCAATGTCAAAGAGGATCTCAAAACAAGACACAAGGAATATCAAGAGCACAAATATACCCATAAGTATGTAACACATCCAATCACAAATGATGGATAAGGGAGGGGCAATACACTTTGACTCTACATATGTATTGATTTATACATCTTTGAATACATTTTTATTTCTTATACTACAACTTGTGTTTAAGCAAATGGTCTCATTGTAGACTGATCTAAAAGTACATGTAGTTTACATATAAGATTTCCTCTAGTGCATTAGTAATCTTCAAGTCATTGCTACATATATTTTACACACTTCCTATGAAGGGAGACAACTTGCATTATTTTTATATAAATGTACATTCTTTTATTTTATTCTCCTTTTGCACAACTAAATCCAATTCTTAAACATAGTATGATCATAAAATATCAATGATAACAAATTTACTTGCTAAATTTATCTAGATTAAAAATGAGGGGATGAAATGAAATAACAATAACAATGATATTACACTAATATTACTATTGCAAACTATGCATACATATATGAGATTTATATAACAATTATAAAGCAACGACTTCATTTAATTTTAGCTTGGTCAAATCAAATAAGCCTTTCTTCTTGACATTATGAAGAGATAGAAACTTATATTGTATATAATTTAATTTTCAATTTTTCTTTATGTCTAACATGTTAATGAGGGAATGAATTTCTTTTAACATAGAAGGTAAACCTTAAATAGCTTTCGCATAGCACAAAATGTAAGATATTTCACAACTCACTCTTCCATTACACCATGACCTCCTTTACCAAAAACATTGAAAAATCTCTTAAACTACTATCTCAAAAAAAAAAATAACACAATAGGAAAGCACAAGAACAAAGCTTGTTGTCCACCCTACCATAATCATGTCATGGAGCCTCATAGTCTCTATCCATACCATCAAGAAAGAAAACTATCATAGACCCATGTCAAATTCATGGAATCTTATCAGATACCCTAAAATGTCAAACTATAAAATAATATCAAAAATTTTACATGACTAGTATAAGATTAACATAAGGCTAAATCTACAATTCACACAACATCAAAAATTAGACTTCTTTTAAATATCAAACTTGAAATAAACATTACAAATTTATCTTAACCTTACAATACATGAAAAAGAATGGTAGATGGAGTAAGGAAGAATTATCTCTCTAAAGCTAGGAAAATTGATATCCATCTCCATATACAATGGCTTATCCTTCTCCCAACTCTCTTTTTCTTCTAGAGTTACCCAAAAAAATTTCAAAAGAGAAGTAGATAACACCCCAGTCTCCCTTCACGGATACAATATAAGGGATATTAACTTGGAAGACTTTGATGGGGAGGTGACACTTGTCACCTTCTCAACTATTTCTCCATGAGGGCTTTTCCTCATTTAAGAGGTGACCAAAAATAGGACACCCCATTCCCCAAGTATTCCATCATAAATGAGGTATGGGGGGTGGGGTTGGTACTCTCAACTCATCTTTCCTCCAAATTAATCACTTATCTTAATGAGGAGTTTTGTAGAGTGAAATGAAGTCCTAGGGCCTTTATTACTTGTCCAATAGGCCACCACCTCAAGTTTATAGACCCTTAAGGCCTGTTTTTTGTAATTTAAAGATGGTAATTGAATAAAAAACTCTTATAAACACATCTATATCAAATAATAAAAGGTCATTTTCTTCTTAGTCAACAATGATTAAACTTATAACTTCTCATAGAGAAAATAGATTTGGAATAAGTAGTTCTCCCTTAGTCCTTGTTACTTTCTTGCACATAACCAACACATTCACAAGCATAGTCAGATCCCAATAATAAGTCATATATATTTTTCATCTACTAGGAAATTTTAAGAATATTTCCATACAATCATCTTATTTATAATCCTCAAATATATTTAACCATATATTGAAGAAAAACATGTAATAGTTTAGGGTTGTATTAGCTATAAGTGAGGTGAGGTGTTACAATCCTCTTCTTACAGTTCTTCACTTGAATGGTAGAGTGTTTGATGGAGGTGTGCTTGATGGATTACATGTGAGAAGAAGGACACATTTATGAAGATGAGGATGACAATTGTGCTATGATGGTGATTGAGCTCCAGGAGGATGGGAAGAGTGGATGAAAAATTATTACAGAGATGTGGAGGAGATTGCTTGAAGTCTAGTTGATCATTCCTAAGGAGTGAAATGTTTAGTGATTGCTCATGCTTTGACTGTTGAGAGAGCCAAGAGGGGGGAGCTTGATCAAGAATTGGCTTCTAAGTATTATAATTATCCATGCATTAGCGTATAGTTTTAATTTTATCACATTTTGGTACGATGCTTGTTATTCTATGTTTGATCTATATGTGTATGGCTACTATTATCTAGTGTAGACCTAACTACATAGGAGCCCTTTCGGTGTTTTTTGAAGTTGGGTCAAGAGTTTCTTGCTCTAGTCTATTTACTATTGCAAGTGACCTATGTAAGAATTTTTTTTAAAAAACTATATAATACAAACAATAGAGTGAGAATAGGTATTTTTAATGACTAAATGAAAAATATTAAATTTATGATTAAACATTATAAAATTATTTTGTATATATTAAAATTATTAAAAAAAATTATAATTTTTAAAAAGTATTAATAAAAGTAGAATGAAATTATACAAAATTATAACAATATAAGATACATATGTAACTTTATTTTTTTCTAATAGACATATTTCTTGCATAATTCTTGTAATGAAATAATTTAATCAATTATTTATATTTTTTATTTATTTAGTTTAAATAGCATGAATCAAATCCCTATACAATAGTTAATCCATTTTATTACCTATATTTTCAAAAATTAAAAAGATATTAAAATTTTCTTATATTTATAAAGAAAAGTCTCTTTATTTACAAGATTATTTGTAAAAAATGAAAAAAGTTTTTTAAAATAGATTTTTTTTAAATATAATGAAATCTAAAAAAAATCCCTATAAAATCTTACATTTTTGCTCCTATAATAACAATTTTTTTCATGCAATCATATTGTAGATAAATAATTTCTAGTTTCAAAATATTAATCTTAACTTTATAAAAATCGATTTTATTTTGAAAACAAAAATAATAATCACTTTTGAGTTTTGCAAAAAATAAATTAATTAGGCTTAAGTGAATGCAATAATATTTCCTACAACAAGTAG
The DNA here is from genome assembly GCF_030272615.1 of Cryptomeria japonica. Lineage (NCBI taxonomy): Eukaryota > Viridiplantae > Streptophyta > Pinopsida > Cupressales > Cupressaceae > Cryptomeria > Cryptomeria japonica. Next base: position 90,224,627 of record NC_081415.1, read on the forward strand.
TAATTAAATGTTGTGATGGTTAATTTGTTGTGTTCTTGTTCTTCCCATCAAGGTTCATGCCTCATCGGTTCATAGCTCGGGGTTAAAAGCGTTTACCCCTTAAAAAAAATATAGGGGTGCAATGGGCAAATTTTTGCAAGTTACAGTTTCACAGCGCAATGTAAGTCATGGAGAGGATGCCCTTGGTGACTCTCTTCCTCCCTCAGATCCTTTTGGTTTGTAGACTGATACCATTCCACGATGGGTTTTCCAGAATAGGAAATGTGTTGATGTGCTTGCTATGGAGAATAATGAGTGGCATCAAGGAAATTCTGGATGGTTGAAGTCAAATTATTTCAAGGGATGTTTTCAACCTCAGAAAAATATTTTAATGTGATCTAATTTGAGGCCCTCTCAGGTTGTTCCTGTTAAGTCTCAAAGAATTGGGGCTTCTTGAATTAACCCTACAAGTAAATCTAGTTCTACTAAGGTAGCGATACAGAATCCTATAGGGATTTCATGGCAAAATATTAATTTGCCTCTCATTATGAACGAGGCCAAGCCCTTGGGTAAGGAGCCCTCAAAAGATACGATTTGGCATCCGATACCTTTAATTTATGTGGTTGAAGCCTTGTTTGATAAAAAAGCTAGGGATTTGCACTCTTTGGCGGTATTAATTCAGGTTTGGGGTGGCAATATTTTTCTTTCCAAGCTTCATCATAAGATTCATTCTCTCTCTTATGGAACACTTTACTTTTAGGTTCTTTCTTTGAGTTCTTACATTGTTAACTTTGATTCCGTGGATGCTAAACAAAAGGCTTTGGTAAAACCATTCTTTTGGCTTGGCCGTAATTTAATTTTTGTGTAAAATTGGAAACCTTTTTTTGTCTACTTCGCAAGATATTGTGAAATCTATTCCCACTTGTTTCTCGTTGCCTAGGCTTCCCTATGAGTTTTTGGACCTTGATATATTGTAAATAATTGGGGATTCTTTTAGGCAATTTATTCATTCACATTTGGTTTTTGAGGATGGGGTTTTTAGGGTTAAGATTTGTGTTTTGCTTCCTTCATCCTCAGTGGTTCCTTGTAATTATAATTAAAAATCTATTGATTTGATTTGGTGTCAAAGAATTGTTCAGGACTGTGATTGGTTTGTTAACTCTTCTGTGGTTATGGATTCTTCTTTATTTGCTTCCCTCAAGGGTTTGTCATTTGGAGATAAGGTGGTTCAACCTTCAAACTCGGCTAATCCAAATCTTGAAAACTTTGATTCTAATGTTGGGCATGAAGCTCATGTTCCTATTAATTCTCATCCCAGGTGTTTGTCAAAATCACATAATCCTTAGTTTCTATTCTGACTTCTATCCTTGATGGGGATGTAGTTTTCTCCCTTCGGTAGATGAGTAGAATGTTGAAGGGATGGTGGGTTTAGGATCTCCCTTAGGATCCCCCTTAGAAAGGAAGTTGGCTAGAAACTCTTCTAGCCTTCCTCAGCAAGATGATCTTCCTTTGGTTAATGTTTTTGACCCTTCATTTCTTCTTGATGAGGGTTTAATCTCCAAAGTTAAAAAGTTGGTTTTTGTACATAACATTACTCTAAATTCTGATGTTACTGATAAGGTGGTAGATGTGATTCACTAGGATTTGGTCAAGTTGAATTCCTCTTTGATTATCCCCTCGACCAATAATCCCTTCGAAATTATTTCATCAGACAAAGTTCAGGATTATGAGAATGCTTTGTGTGTGTCCAATAATATGGAGTTTAACCTTATAATTAATAAACCATCGATGCAGTTTCCATTGTCTCCTTCCTCTCATACTCCTTCTCCTGCTAAGAGAGGGAGGAAGCCGAAGGTGTTTTATACACAGCTAGAAATAGATGCTAGTATCCAGTCTACACTTTTGACTCTAGGTTTTGGTTCAGTAAAGAGGAAAACAAAATTTAGCCCTCCTTTTAGTAGGTTGGTTGCCTCCAAACGTAGCCTTCAGGTTTCATTTGAGTAAGGCATTGTTGGTTCTGATAGTGTAGTTGAGAAGAGGGGAGAGATTGTCTCCCCTAGAGAGCAATGAAGGTCATTTCTTGGAATGTTAGCAGCTTAAATGCCCCTATCAAAAGACGTGTCATTAAGTCACAGTTAGACTTAATTAAGTGTGATGTGTTAATGTTGTAGGAGACTAAGTTATGTATGTAGGGTGCTGAGACTTTGTTTTCAAAATGGAAGTTGTGGAAATTTTGTGCTTCCCCTTCTACAGGGGCTTCTAGAGGTTTGGTTTTTCTTTGGAATGATGTTTCTATGGAGTTATATCTGGTTGTTTCTACTCCAGTGTGGATTCTGACTTTGGTAAAGAGTCGGGGTTTGAATGTCAAGTTCTAGGTTTTTAAGGTTTATGGTGCAATGTCTATAGTGGGGAAGAGAGTTCTTAGGGACTCTATATCTATTGCCTCCTCTCCTCTAAAAGACCAGTTTGTGGTTTTTGGTAGAGATTTTAATGCCATTTCTTGTGATGATGATAAAATTTGGGGTATTCTACCGAATAAGCGTATTATGGTTGACTTTACTACATTTATTCAGAAAAATGGTTGGATGAATTGTAAAACCTTCAATGGTCCTTTCACTTGGACAAATAGGAGGAAATATTTTTCATAGATCTCTGAAAAGCTTGATCATTTTTTGATTTCTTCTGATTGGATTTCTTCAAATGTGGATCTTGTTGATATGGTTTTGCCAAATTTCAGTTGTGATCATTTTCCCATTATGTTGTCTATTTTGGATGATAGAGGTCCTCAAAAATCTTTGTTTAAATTTGATCCTATGTGGTTTAGAGATCCATCTTTATTAATTCTCTTAGAATCTTGGTGGAACTTGGCCCCTTTTATCTCTAGAATGAGAATGTTTTGATTTGTCAAGAAACCATCCATTTTAAAAGAAAAGATTAAGACTTGGAATGTACTACATTTTAAAAATATTTTCTCTAAGAAGGCTAAGATTCAAGAAGAGCTTGAAGCTTTAAATTATGTGGTTATGAAAATTGGGATGGATTCTACTGCCTTTGATAAACACAAATTGTTGAATTCTTAGCTTGAGGAAATTCTCTCTCGAGAAGAAATTTATTGGCTGCAGAAATCTAGGGATCTATGGTTGAGTGATGGAGATAGGAACACTAAATTTTTTCATTCATCTACTAAATTAAAATGACAATGGAATAGAATCTCTTGTATTCAAGATTTTGTTGGTGTTTTCCTTTCAAAGGAGAAAGATATTTCCTCTGAGGCTGTTCGTTTCTTCAAATCTTTGCTAACTAAGGAGTCTTCTATTTTTTTTGATAGATTTGCTTCTATTATCCCTCAACTTATATCTGATGAGGATAATAATATGCTAATGACTCCTTTTTCTATTCAGGAAGTTAAGGAGGTTGTCTTTTCCATGGCACCTAATAAGGCCCCTGGACTTGATGGTTTTATTGCTCTCTTTTTTCAAAAGTGTTGGTCTTTTCTTGGGGAAGAACTTCATCTTGTTTTAGAGGAGGCAAGGTGTAATAAATATATTTTGAAGGAGTTAAATACAGCACTTATTACCATCATTCCTAAGTTAGAGAATCCTAAGTCTTTAATTTATTTCCACCCAATTGTGTTATATAATACTTTATATATGATTATCACTAAAGCAATTTTTGTTCAGCTTGCTAAGCTTATTCCTAAGATTGTTTCGAGTGAGAAGGGTGGTTTTGTCCCAGGTAGGGAAATGATAGAAGGTGCTATTATGGCTCATGAGATTCTACATTCTATCTCCCATCTTTCTATTTCTGCTATGATTCTTAAATTGGGTATGATGAAGGCTTATGATAGGGTTAGTTGGCAGGCTCTCTCTTCTATTCTTAAAAAGTTTGGGTTTGGGGGGAAATGGTTGAAATGGATCTATGCATGTATTTCTACTACTGGGTTTTTGGTGATTTTGAATGGTTCCCCGTGTGGCTTTTTTTCTTCTTCTAGAGGTCTTATGCATGGGGACCCTTTGTCTCCTTTCTTGTTTATTATTCTAGCAAAAGCTCTTAGCAGAGCTATTTTGGGTGCTAGGGAGAGAAGTCTTTGGAAGGGTATTAGCATCCTGCATATGGCTCGTAATCATTCTTATTGTTTATTTGTTGATGATACATTATTGTTTGGTCAGGCCACGATGGGGGAAGCAAAGGTAAATCTTAATCAATTAGTACAACACAGAGAAAAATGTAATTAAGAGTAGTACGATGACCCAAGCGGCCACAAAGTGTTAAATTAATAAGGAAAAATGCAGAAACCAAATGGTAATGTAACATGGGCAAGAAGGCCCCATACACCCTCATACAATGCTGCATAAACAATCAAGATCAACACGATAACCCAAAAGCTAGGTAATGAGCAACACCATGGCTAAGATAACAAGCAAGCATCCAAAAATAATGTGATGATATAAACAAGACCCAAAAGGCCCCATACTCCATCGCACTAAGTTGCATATATACTGACAATCCCAAACAAGATGCGAGGTCAAAGCAAAGCAAAAGAGTTTGCAAGCAAAACAAAAAAAATTAAAACTTTAAAGGATGAGGGGATAGGCAACTCTCTTCAATATCAGCCAAAGATTGAATATTTTCATTTAAGGCCTTATTTGCCAAGAAATCTACAACAATATTAGCTTCTCTGTAACAATGAGAAATAGAGAAAGAATTAAAAAACTTGAGCTGAAATAAAATCTTGTTTGACCAATATTTTAAATGTCAAGAGTTAGAAGAGCAATTTGTGATCACATAAAAGATAACTAATGAGTCACCTTCTACTACCACATCTGAAACATGTAATGAAAGAAGAAAATCAAACCCAATAGATAGAGTGTGCAACTCTACCACATTATTTGTCCATCACGAAAACACTAACACTGAGCTTTGATGATTCTAGACTTATCATCAGAAACTACCACCCCAATGGTAGACTTCCCTGGATTACCTCAAGAAGCCCCATCAAAGTTTAATTTATATGTTGAAAGAGGGGGAGGCAACCAGAATACTTATTTTATGTTAATTGTGGGAGACCTTTTCTTATAAATGGCCCCTTGCGTAGGAAGGAAATGCAATGCCAACTAATGCCTAATGACCTAGCTATCCTATGAAGTAAAAATATATTTAGAACTAAGGCCCTTATAAATAAAGGCCAAAGTAGATTTTGAGATGGATTTCTCGATACAGAAGAGCACATCCAATAATGAGGAAGAGTGTTTCCTAAAAATTTTATTATTCCTTTCCAACCAAATTTTCCAAATTAGAATAGAAGGGGTAATTATCCATACACAAACATAAAAAGAAGATGAAAATAACAGTGGCCAGCTCAAAACCTTAGACCAAAGATCCCCACATAAAGCTAAAGACCAATTTAATTTCTTGAGAAACCAATACCAACATTGAGAAGCAAAAGGACAAAGAAGAAAAAGATGATCAACTGACTCTAGAGTCCCCACACACATTACACAAGGGAAAAGACAATGATACCAAGCCTATCCAACCTCTGCCTATGAGAATTCTATCCTCAACAACTAGCCAAGAAAAATCTCCTGCCTTTGGAAGATGGGCAATATGCCAAAACAACCAATAGGGCAAAACTTCCCCCCTACTGTCAGTAGATAAATAATTATATCAATCCTTAACTGAATACTCTCCAGATTTAGAATGAAGCATCATAGTCAGCCTAATAGTAAACCAATTGACACTTACTCAATTTGTCAACAAAAGAAAATTTAAGCTCTTTATCAACTAGAAGAGATTCAACTAATTTCCATTTGGCAATAGGAACAAGCCCTGAGGAATCCACAAAAAAATAATCAGCCACAAATAAACCCCAAGAAGATTTGAGAAGAGACATAAGAGGCGACCAATCTCTCAGACTAGTCAGGGTCGAGAAACCATTCCAAAGTTCCTCCCAAAATCTAGCTTTTCAACCATTATGAACAAGACAAGATAAACTAGGAAGAATAATAGACCTACATTCAGCCTTGAAGTTCCAAATTACAGACCCCTTAGGGAGAAAGGAGGTAGTAAAAATTGCTTCCTTAGGACAATTTTTTAAGTATTTTGCAAATAAAATAGATGCCCACTTAGAGGAGGGTTGCTTATATAACTTCCAAACTAACTTAGCACCTAAAGCCAAATTTTATTTACTTAGGTCCCTAATCCCTGCACCACCCTTGGCTTTTGGAAAACAAACCTTATCCCAAGATAATAAAGGGATTTGAGCCTTGTTATTAACATTATCATTCCACAAAAAAACCCTCAGATTTAACTGCAAGTCAGCCACTGATTTCTTAGGGACCTTTAAAACAAACAGTAAGTAAATAGGAACCACATTTAAAACAACCTTAATAATCACAATATTTCTTGAAAAGGAGAGCCATTTATGTGACCAAGAGAGAACCCTTGAAGAAATAGAAACAAAAATTCATTCCCAAAAATTATGTTTCTCAAACCTAGTGAAAAATGGAATCCCCAAATACTTGCAAGGCAATTGACCAACAGAAAAACCCCAAAAATATGACAATCTAGATTGCACCGAAGGGAAACATTAAGAAAGAAGATATTAGATTTAGCAATATTTATGTATGTCTTGTGGAGGCTAACATAAGCATATCCATAACATGTTCAGCTTAGCTAGCACACTATTTTGTATTTGTACCCTTCAGTATATATACATATACATATGTAGTAGAATGAAAATTAAAAAAGAGATTTAGTGTGTGAAGGTGTGTGTGATATGCGAAAGATAGTTGTTAGCAAAGATAGTAGTGTGTTTGAAGTGTGAGTTGTGGATAGAAAAGGAAAACCATGTTATAGTAGTGTAGTAGTCCTTTATTAAACTTTTTGGAAGACAGTTGTATACAAATCTCTAATTGGATTTGTTGTAGAGTTGAGATTTGTAATAGGAGCTTAATATTGGAACATTCCCATGTATTTTGAGATGCAAACCATTTCAGTTCAACCATTTAACTTGTAGTAAGAATTCCAACAGTTATCCATCTCTTTGTATATCTATAGTGAGCAATCTGATAGTGAGCTATTTTTGTAATCTAGTAGTGAGCCAACTGGTAGTTGGTCCACCCCTTTGTAAACACAAATATTGTTCGAATAATCTGATACTAGGAGAAAACTAAGAGGAGGGGGTGGGTGACTCAAATTTCTCACATGTACAATAGTTAATGCAAATTATAAGATTTATACCAGAGCACAAAACACTAAAAGATAAAGATTGAAAGCACAGTACACATGAGACCAATATTTTCACATGGAAAACCTAGTAAGGGGAGAAAACATAGGGGGAAACCCTACCCACAATCAGATAATACTTTTGCATCAGTATGTGAAATAATTACAATGGGGATTGCACTTGCAATCAAGCCAACAACCTAGAGCTCACTGCTTATCACAAAAAGAGAAGTCTCACCGACTTACAAAATATAGGACTACAATATGAAGAAAATGAACTGTGAAAGTAGAATCTACTAATATTTGATACAGTTCTAATTAAGCACAAATGTCTAACACCAAAACCATCTACTGAATGATATATCATTATTCACACATAAATCTTTCTCTGATAATGCTGACATAAACATCAATCCCAAAAACCATTCCCAATTACATGAATGAGTCACCTATAAATATAGATCATCAACCTTATTGATAATTTCGGCTAAACCCTAACCCCATAAACCCATAATTACAAAAATTATATCCCATAATACCACCAAACTAATATTATGATTTACATTACATAGCATGGACCTAGTTCAAGTTTCCAAATAATTACATCTTCTGAAAATTTTTGCTAAGATCAATATCCAACATGTTTCACCAACTAGTAGAAACCCTCAATGCAATAATACAAAATATCTAACTAGATCCAAATCGGACATTCATAACTGCACACCATCCAGTGCAAAGCCACCAAACAATTAGAACACTATGTAGGGGAAAAGGTGAGACTAAGGAAACCATAATTCCACTCTCATACACACTCAAGGAATATGAAAGATCCTAGGGAGGTAACGCACTTTGACTACTTCTTATGAGGAAGAGAGAGCAGATGATTACCTCTTATTGTTTCTATTGCCTTACTGCAAATGAGAGAGAGGAATGATTCAAGATGCAATTCAACATAAAGAGAAAATAAGCAAGAAAACCCTAATCTAGAAATGTAGAATAGAAAACAATTGATACACTGTTAAAAAGCATAGATTAGGAGAAAAAATCAGAGGTGCACTTGTGTCTATAATAAGAGCCAAAATGTTTGAGACTAGGGTGCCATGTCCAACTGTCCTAATTCTGCAAGTCTAAAGCAGCAACTGATAGAATGAGATCCATGTACTGCAAACTATTGCACTGTTAAATCCTACAAAAAACATAGAGGTCCAGGTTGCCATGCCCCTATCATGGGTAGAACTAGGGCACCATGCCCATGTCCTAGGGGTTTCTGATGAGTTTTATCCTCCAAAATAGTCCATGTGTGCCCCAAATTAGTGCTAGGAATGAATGGTGGTATTTTGCAATGAGTAGAAAATTGAATCTGTAACTCATATGTCTTTCAAAAATGACTAGAAAATTGAATATGTAACTCACACATCCTTCAAAAATGACTCAAAAATTGAATCTGCAACTCACACATCTTTCAAATATTGCCAATTATTGACTGGAAAGGGTTATCAATAACTATTGTTCCAGCTGTAGTTATAGTCTCAATTTAATCTCCAACCCTAGCTCCAACAGCTACTCTACTATAGTTCAAGGTTAAATTCTATATGCTATATAAGATCCATTTTGAGATCGATCTAGGTGTATTGTGAAGATCCAGTCATTGTCTACCACTCTACCAATCCTTAAACTTCCAGCGATGCTCAGATCTGAACCTATACCTGTAGATGAAAAATAGGGTTTTGGGTGGCTATGTACGGTTTTTCCTTAGTCAAACCCCTCTTTTGGTGATCTCCACCTCAAAAAATAGTGGATACTGTACCCAAACTATGTGTTCGAGAACCTTGTGTGTGTGCAAGATCCTAAAATGAAAGCAAACAATCTAGAACAACCATAAAGAGTAAACCCTAATTGCTTATAATTGACAAAGTAAATTCTCTAAATCCATGATGCAAAGTGATCTAAAGAATGAATATGAATCAGAATGAAGCTCATACAAAGACATCTTCAGTCGGTGATCTCCTATTGTTTTCCTACATCTTCAAAGTCCACAAACTGATGAAATGATGCTTAATCAATGTTTGATGGATGAATGTTTAATGTTGTTGAAGGCTTCAAAGATCTAATCTTTTGCTGCAAAGAAGGCTCTTTATGCTCCAAAAACCTCCTCTTAGATTCTTAGAAAAGACTCATTCAAATGAAGAAAGAGAGCTCTTAAATATGAAATACTAGATTTAATTTCATATTTAGGCCACCCTAGGATCTAAATTTCCTACCAATCTTTTGAGGTTAAGCATTATAATATCATAGAAGTGTGCTCCCAATATTTCGGGAAAAAAGTCGAGGACCATGTACACTTTGCACATGGTCCGACCAAGTTTTCACCAAATTTTTAGGGTCATTAGATATGTTGATATTAGAGAGGATCCCAAAGTTATAGCTAAAGTCAAGGTGTTATGATATTTTGAAATCGGGCCTTAAAAGTGAAAATAGGACATAATTAGGGTTTGTGATTAAATGATTTATTAAAAGAATAAAATAAAAAGGGGCACACTTAGGGTAAAGGGATCAACTTTATAATATGTAAAGTGATGAGGCATGAATTTATATTTAATTAAATTGATTAATTGAATGCTTAAAACAAATTAGAAATGCAAGATGTAAAACACACTAAGCCGGGTGCTAACCAAGTGTGAAATTGTACCACCCTAGCAAGGGTGTACAATTTATGACACTAAAGACATGATCAGGAAGAACCTTTAGCATGATAGAAACCATTTCCATAAGATGGACCAAAACCATCTAACCAAAATATCAAATATCACTAACTGGTAAAGTTAACTGGTACCAAGAAATATCAACTGAGAACATAAAAAATAGCTACCGGAGCACCAAATTATCAACTACCAAAATTTGACAAGCATATAACCATCTTGATTAAGAATCCAAAACCGAATCCAAGGATCTGATTATATCGAATTAGAATCATAGAAAAAACCAAGAGAAATAGCAAGACTAACAAGGATAGGTCCAACTAGGATACAATGTTGAAATCAATTACAACACGTAACCAAATCAAGCATATTAACAACAATCTCCCCATTTGGTATATTTGGCAACACTAAATGTGAAAAACATCAAGGTGCCAAGGAATGCCAACAATCACCCAAAAGATGATCTAAAATATATCTCCCCCTTAAATTAATTGATTCACATTTAATAACCATCTCTCCTAAAGATTTGATTGGTTTTCAAATGAAAACCCTCTCTCTCCTTTTGGCATTAATGACAAAGGATGGATACCAAACCAAAAATATTAAATAAAACATCTAAAAACTCCCCCTAATTAGTAGCAACATCTCATAAACCCGGATCAGAAAAATATATCTGATAAGCTCACCAGATTGATGCATCCCTATATCTCTAAGTCTCTTCTCAAGGGGTGGTGACAAACAAATGTTCTCCAATACATTCAAAAGTATCTTTAGGCAATGGTTTTGTTAGAATATCTTCAACTTGTTCCTTAGTAGGCATATAAACCAATCTAACTTCCTTTGCTTCTACCTTTCCTTTCCAAAAATTATACCTTACATAATGAGTTTTGATTTGGAATGAAATATGAGATTCTTTGACATATAATTAGCAATAGTATTATCATAGTGAATAACAATAGGCTCACCATAACTTACCCTTATATCTTTCAATATTTGTTGTTGGCATATGTGCAGAGTTTGATGGCATGATGATAATGTATGTTGTCATGGATGTCAATATGCTGAAGTGTGAACAGGTATATTGAAATAAGCAAACCAACAAGTGAACCGGTATGATGGTGTGAACTGGTATACGCAAAAAGTGAACCGGTATGATGAAGTATGAACTATTATATGCAAAGTTTGTATTGGGGTTTGACTACCGGTTGGTAGTCTTAGCTTCAGGGTTTTCGGTTGATGCATTCCAAGTCTGTGTGATTCGACTGACGACATCCTATGATGAGTTAGCATTGAAATGAAGATTTGATTGTGTTGCCATGTCATCCTTATGCACATGAAGGATTTCCTTGATGATCTTGCATGAAGAAGATTGATTTTATCTACCTCGGGAATGTGCAAAATCTTAGTAAATGGTGGAGAGCGCATGATGGGTTATCAGCTTCCAGAAGCAGTGAAGTCTTGAGATTTGTTCAAGATTATTTTATCCTATGTAATGTGATTAAATGGTCAAGATTGGACGGACTGCATTATTAACCTAGATGCTTAGGGTTTTAGGTTTTGGCCACTAACCTGATTATTGTCTATAAGGTCGATGATGGTTTTCATTTGAAGTTGTTGGCAAATGAATGTATGTGAGGTGATTCTTGCCAGAACAAAGAAGTGAGTAGAGATTTGTAGAGTGTGATTGCGGATGTAAAGGAACTGAAGCGGATCTGCCTTGGCATTAAGCACTGTTATCAGATCAGTGTATTACCTATTGACTTCTAACCATTTCAGCAGTTAGAAAATCCCTTAACCGGGTAGCTTTAATAGGATTTTTGTAAATCCTTTAATAGGGTGACTCAAAATCATTGAGTTCTTCAAATCCTCTTACAAGGTAACCTTTAACAGGGTTTTGACCTCTAATCGGGTATTTAGCCATCCCTTAACTAGGTGATCCCTAGCAAGATTGGTTCCTAGCAGAACCTATTGTAAAGTCTTTAACCAGACTAGGCTCCTAATAGAGCGACCTTTGGAAGAGTTCAAGAACAACTTGTGGGTATTCATCCCCACTGTGGTTTTTCCTAGTTGGGGTTCCACGTGAAAAATTAGTGTGTTATGTGTTATGCCTTTTCATGTGATGTTTTAGTGTTTTTTGTTAAGCGGTAATGCAAGTTGATCCAATGGTCATTATATTTCTGATGTATTACTTGTTTAAGCATATGATGGAAGTGGAGATGAGATATTAGGTTTTGAGAAGATCTAGATGCTACCGGTTTATGTCTTGTTACAGTCATTATGTTTGGCTGGTATTGTCTTGGTTTAGATCACTGATGGTGTTTACTAGTTAGTGCAGTCTTTGCAGTTTAAGTTGTTAAAGAAGTTTTACTTTGTACTAATTCAGCCCTGCCCCTCTTAGTACCTATTGGGTATTTATTATTCACCACTATTAATCAATTGGTATCAGAGCATCCTCCAGGTCCTTTGTGCTATAAGCTTAACCACTTGAGGAAAAGATCCTATTCTAATGATGAAGAGGGAAGGTCCTAAGTTCAATAGAGATAACTTTCAGATATGGAAGGATAGAATGAAGATATACATTAAAAGCCTGGGTGCTCAACACTGGAGCTATGTTGAGAATACTTATGTTGCCCCTACCAGTACTCTCACCAATGATAAAAGAAGAGAAATTTAGGAGAATGGGAAGTCATGGAAGATCTTATCAATAGTCTATCTAATATTGAGTTTATAGATGTTCAAGACAAAGATAATCCCAAAGATGTATGGGATACTCTAGAGACTATCTATGGTGGTGATGAGCATGTGAAGCAAGCTAAGGAAGAGAGTCTTAGGGTAAATTTTGAAGAAATGCGGATGCTTGAAGGAGAGACCATTCAACAATATGGGATAATAATTAAAATTGTTGTAGGAGACATCAAGAGTGCAGGAGGTAAAATAGACGATCCCACCATTGTTAGCAAAGTCTTGAGATCCTTATTACCGGTCTATGCAATAAGGGTTGCTTCTATTCAGGAGTTGAGATCTATTGACAAGATAAAGGTATCCCTTGACTCCATTATTGCTAAGTTGACTGCATATGAGATAAACAATTATGATGGTAGTGTTCAGAAGATTGAATCAACCTTTAGAGCATCTGCTGCACTATCTAGAAATGGAAAAGAAGTTGGTACTAGCAGTGAACCTAGACAAAGCAAAGATATGGATGATGAGGAGAGCCTAATAGAATTTGAAGCTCTTCTTGCCAAGAGACTTCCTAAGGGAACTGGAAAATACAGAGGTAAGCTCCCTTTGAAATGCTTTTGTTGCAATAAGATAGGACACATTGCTATCAACTGTCCTAATAGTGCTAATAAGGACAAACCAGAGAAGTTCAAAAATTTCAAAGGAGGAAATAGGAGAAATTTTCTTGTTGTAGTTGATGAAGGTGTCACTGATAATGAATCAGAAGATGAAGAAAGTGAAGACATAGTGTTTGTATCTATTAAGGAAGATGTGTCAGATAAGAAGGCTCTTGTCTCCCACTTTGATAATTCTAATGATTGGATTATTGATAGTGGGTGTTCTCACCACATGACTGAAATCCAAAGAAATTTTTTGTCTTTGGAAGAGTACAATGGAGGCGTAGTCCAATTTGGTAATGATGCACCATGTATGGTAAAAGGAAAAGGGTCCATCTCTCTAAATGGAAAAAGCAGTGCTGATAATGTGTATTGGGTAGAAGGTCTCAACCATAACCTTTTGAGTGTTGCCTAGCTGAATGATAAAGGACTCACTCTGGAATTCAAAGATGGAGTATGCAAAATAAAAGGAAAGAGTGGTGAACTGATGGTCACCAGTATGCAGACTAGAGGTAACCTATTTCAGTTGAATACAAATATCAATCAATGTCTAATGGCTAAGTTTGATGACAATTGGATATGGCATAGGAGACTCTACCATGTAAATTTTGATAATATGGTGAAGGCTAGTAAGATCAAGGCAATTAGAGGATTTCTTGTGCTGAACAAACCAGAGAATCTTTTGTGTAGAGAATGTCAACTGGGGAAAATGTCTTCCTTAACATCTTTCACAACAGATAATTTACTTGATCTTGTACATACTGATTTGTGTGGTCCTATGAAAACTAGGAGTGTTTAGGGAGATAGGTACTTTATGATTCTTACTGATGATTGCTCTAGAATGATGTGGGCCACATTCTTAAAAGATAAGTCTGGAGCTTTTGGAAAGTTTAAAGCCTTCAGAGAACTAGTTGAAAAGGAAAGTGGTAAGAGGATTAAATGCCTTAGAACTAACCAAGGAGGTGAGTTCACTTCTAGTGAGTTCAATAAGTACTATGAAGAGAACAACATCAAGAAACAACTATATGCCCCTCGTAATTCATAGCAAAATGGCCTAGCAAAAAGGAACAACCAAGCTATAGTTGAAGCAGCCAAAATGATGTTGATCCAAGGGAAGGTTGCTCACACTTTTTGGAGAGAAGCGGTGAGCACTATAGTCTACACTATGAACTGGGTACTCATCAAGAAAGGTAAGGATAAAACTCCTTATGAGTATTGGACTGGTAAGAATCCAGTAGTAAGCTACTTTAGAGTTTTTGGCATCAAGTGTTATATTGAGAGAAGTGAACACGAAAGCAAATTTGATGCAAAATGTGACGAGGGAATATTCTTAGGGTATTCCACCAAGAGAAAAGCTCTCAAGTTCTTTAACAATAGGACTCAGATAATTGTTGAAAGTATCAATGTTAGAGTTGATGAGACCTCTAAGAAACCTGAGGAAATCAACAGTGAGTGAGCGATAGATGAACCTGATGTAACCTTCTGGGAACCGATTGCAAAACAACCAAGTACAAGTAACAATGTTCCTAAACTAGTAGATGCTGATGTAGATGAAGATGAATATGAGGATGAAGAGGAAAAGCAGGAGGAATTAGCCAAGATCATTCCTAGGTATGTAAAGCTACATCATGATCCAAAGTAGATCATAGGGGATAAGGATGCAGAAATACTTACAAGAAGAAAGGTCAGAGAGAATTATTGCATGATCTCTAAATTTGAGCCCAAAACATTCAAAGAGGCACACAGTGATGAAGAATAGATTAAGGCTATGGAAGAGGAACTTGACCAGATAGAAAAGAATGGTACATGGTCTTTGGTACCTAAACCTGAGCACAAAAATGTTATTGGGACCAAATGAGTTTTCAGAAACAAGATGAATGAAGATGGAAGAGTGGTAAGAAACAAAGCAAGATTGGTATGTAAGGGATATTCTCAAGAAGAAGGAGAAGACTATGGAGAAACCTTTGCTCCAGTAGCTAGATTGGAAGTAGTTTGAATGCTTCTAGCATATGAAGCCTTCAAAGGATTCAAAGTGTATCAGATGGATGTAAAATATGCATTCCTAAATGGAATACTTGAAGAAGAAGTGTATATAAAGCAACCAGATGGGTTTTCCCTATCAAAAGATAGTGATATGGTGTGTAGGTTACATAAAGCCTTGTGTGGATTGAAGCAAGAACCTAGGGCATGGTATGAATGTTTACACTCCCATCTTGTGAAGATTGGATTTGAAAGAACAAGTGAAGATAGCAATATCTATCTGAAGTCAGAAGAAGATCAGATTATGATCTATGAAGTGTTTGTTGATGACATAATTTTTGGTGGAGATGACAAGATGAGTCATGCATTTGTAGATGAGATAAAGAAGGAATTTGAGATGTCACTAATTAGAGAGATTAAGTTCTTTATTGGACTACAGATTCAAAAATGAAAGATGGTATCTTTATCACTCAGTCCAAGTATGTCAAAGAGGTGTTGAAGACCTTTGGCATGGAAGATAGCAAACCAGTTGGTACACCAATGATGACCGATTGTAAACTATCAAAAGAAGATGACTCATTGTTGGTGAATGAGAAAGATTATTGGTCAATGATTGGTAAGTTGCACTATGTAGTACAAAAAAAACTAGACATAGCACATGTAGTGGGCATTGCTGCATGTTTCCAGAAAAGTCTAAGAGAATCCCACTTTGTAGCAGTCAAACAGATTCTTAGATATCTGAAGGGAACTATAGATTATGAATTGTGGTATCCATACAACAATGATTTCAATCTCAAAGTATTTACCGATTCTGATTGGGATGGCAATGTGGATGACCAGAAGAGCACAACCGGTGGTGCATTCTTTCTTGGTGGCAAACTAGTCTCATGGATGAGCAAAAGAGCAGAGTTGTATCTCTCAATCCACATTAGAAGTAGAATATGTAGCAGCATTTATGAACTGCACTTAGACAATTTGGATGAAGCATGTATTAATTGGTTTCAAAGTCCCTATATCTGAACTAGTGAGTATATTTTGTGATAACACAAGTGCAATTAATATTTCCCAAAATCCAGTATTGCATGCTAGAACCAAGCACTTCGAGCTCGAGTATCATTTCTTGAGGGAGAAAGTTTAGAACAAAGAGGTTGTATTGGAACATGTTTCCAGTAAGGAGCAGTTAGTAGATATATTCACCAAGACTCTACTGAAGGCTACACTTACCTATTTAAGAGGTGAATTAGGGGTGATGCCCCTTCAAGAGGTGAACTAAAAGTATGTGCTCCACATCAGTCAAGTATTGCATTGTCAAATCTTTTTAGGATTGATGTGTTGAAGGATGCTACTCCTCAAGGGGAGCAGCATAGTGGAACATGGAAACTTTTGCCTCCACTTTGCTATTGTTGTGAAAGGGGGAGAAGATATGAAGTAGAGAAGATATATGCAGTACTGAAGACATGTGTGAAGTAGAGAAGTAATATAGAAGAAGATGTAGAGATATCTTAGTGTATTTCCATCAATGCCAAATGGGGAGATTGTTGTCATATGTGCAGAGTTTGATGGCATGATGACAATGTATGTTGTCATTGATATCAATATGCTGAAGTGTGAATAGGTATATTGAAATAAGAAAACTGGAATGTGAATCGGTATGATGAAGAGTGAACCGGTATGATGAAGTATGAACTGGCATATGCAAAGTTTATATCGGGGTTTGACTATTGGTTGGTAGTCTCAGCTTCAGGGTTTCTGGTTGATGCATTCCAAGTCTGTGTGATTCAATCGATGACATCCTATGATGAGTTACATTGAAATGAAGATTTGATCACATTTCCACATCAGCCTTATGCACGTGAAGGATTTCCTTGAGAATCTTGCATGAAGAAGATTGATTCTATCTACCTCAGGAATGCGCAAAATCTTAGTAAACGGTAGAGAGCGCGTGATGGGTTATCAGCTTCCAGAAGCAGTGAAGAATGGATGATGGAGAACATCTTGAGATTTGTTTAAGATTATTTTATCATATGTAATGTGATTAAATGGTCAGGATTGGACAGAATGCATTGTTAACCTAGATGCTTAGGGTTTTAGTTTTTGGCCACCGACCTGATTATTGTCTATAAGGTCGATGATGGTTTTCATTTGAAGTTGTTGGAAAATGAATGTATGTGAGGTGATTCTTGCCAAACCAAAGAAGTGAGTAGAGATTTGCAGAGTGTGATTGTAGATGTAAAGGAACTGAAGAGGATCTTCCCTAGCATTAAGTGTTGCTTTCAGATTAGTGTATTACTTGTTGACTTCTAACCATTTCAGCAGTTGGAAAATCCCTTAACCACATAGCTTTAATAGGAGTTTTGTAAATCCTTTAACAGGGTGACTCAAAATCATTGAGTTCTTCAAATCCTCTTACAAGGTAACCTTTAACATGGTTTTGACCTCTAACCGAGTATTTAGCCATCCCTTAACTGGGTGATCCCTAGCCAGATCGGTTCCTAGCAGAACCTGTTGTAAAGTCTTTAACCAAACTAGGCTCCTAACAGAGTGAACTTCAGAAGAGTTCAAGAACAAACTTGTGGATATTCATCCCCACCTCAGTTTTTCCCAGTTGGGTTTCCACATGAAAAATAAGTTTTTTATGTGTGATGCCTTTTCATGTGATGTTTTAGTGTTTTCTATTAAGCGGTAATGCAAGCTGATCTAGTGGTCATTATATTTCTAATGCATTACTTTTTTAGGCATATGGCTGAAGTGGTGATGAGATATTAGGTTTTGAGAAGGTATAGATGCTACCAGTTTATGTCTTGTCACAATCACTGTGTTTTACAAGTATTGTCTTGGTTTAGATTGGTGATGGTGTTTACAAGTTAGTGCAGTTGTTGCAGTTTAAGTTATCAAAGAAGTTTTTTCTGTACTGATTCACCCCCCCCTCTCAGTACCTATTGGGTATTTACTATTCATCATTATTCATCATTTCTTTCATCCATAAAAATCTGAGTATAGTTGGTTGTAGTAGCTACATATTTCGCTTCAGTGGTAGATAATGAAGTGCATGATTGTTTCTTTCAAAGCCATGAAACCAACTTATTTCTAAGAAAGATTGTACTACCCATAGTGCTCTTGTGGTCATCCACATATCCTGCCCAATTAGAGTCTATACAAGCACATAGTCTAAAAACATCATTCTTTGGATACGATAACCCAGAGTAAACTGTACCTGCCAAATATGTGAATATTCTCTTAACAAAAATATCATGAGTTCCTCTAGGATCTTACTAAAATCTAGAAGCAATACAAATAGAATTCATTATATCAAGTCTAGTCTAAGTTAAGTACAACAATCCACCAATCATTGATTTGTATCTACTAGGATTCACTCTAGGAGATTCATCATCCTTTGACAATTTGCAACCGGTTATCATAGGAGTATCGATATGTTTAGAATTATCAAGTCCAAATTTTTTAAGAAATTCCTTCACATACTTAGTTTGATAAATGAAAATACCTTTATCAGTCTGAGTAATCTACAAACCTAAGAAAAATTTCATCTGACCAATCATAGATATTTCAAATTCATTCTTCATATCATCAACACATTTCATGCATAGAATTTCTTCTCCTCCAAAAATGATATCATCCACAGAGAATTCAATAATTAACATGTCATCATTCTCAATTAAATAATATAAGTTAGTATCAACATTACCTTATCTAAAACCAAGCTCTTAAATATATTTGTCCAATCTAGCATACCATGCTCTAGGGGCTTGTTTTAATCCATATTAATGTTTCTTCAAATTGTAAACCATGTCCTTGTGTTCTGGTAAAGAAAATCCATTAGGGTGCTCAATGTAGACTTCCTCCTCAAGATCTCCATTCATAAATGAACATTTGACATCCATCAGATATACTTTATAGTTCTTGTGTGCAACATGGACAAGAAATAATCTTACTGCTTCAATTCTTGCAACTAGAGCATCAGTCTCACCATAATAAATTCCTTCTTCCTGTGAATAACCTTTGTAAACCAATCTAGCCTTGTTTCTTACATCCTTACCTTCCGCATTGATTTTATTTCTAGAAACCCATTTATTTCCAATATTTTTTTATCTTTAGGTTTGGGGACTAATTCTCATGTCTTAATATTTTCTATCTGATCTAATTCTTCTTCCATTACTTTCATCCAATTCTCATCCTTTTATCTCCAATGATCTGATCTTTGGAATGATTTAGTTTCACATACCTAGGAGTCTTTGAATTTTCTTGATTTACTGACTCTTTTTGTTGTTCAATGGTGACTGTTGAATTTTTTTATTTTACCGGATTCAGTGATTCAATGCTTTGAATAGATTCTTACATTACTGGTTCTGGTTTGATAAATTCATCTTCTGGTCCATAGTCTTATGATTTGATCCGATTGTTGCCTTTCTCATCCACCTTAACATTTATGCTTTCCAATATCCTATTCAATCTTTTGTTATAACTATTGGAAACCAATAATACTCAAAAGCGGGGGCTGAACCAATGTTATACTGGAATAGTGGATTTTGGCCTTAACAAAACATTCATACACCAACCGATATACTGGTATAAACAAAATTGATAGAAGTAATGCAATCAATAAGCTAAACACATAAATGAGAATCATAACACACAGATTTATAAGTGGAAAACCTGAAAGAGGAAAAATCATGGTGGGATTTGTGACCCACAATATCAATTCACTAGCCATATAAAAAGATATTATAATAAATGTTGGGCCTAGACTTATAGGAAGGCTTACAACCTAGAGAACACTACTCAATCACAATAGGAGCCTCACTAACTATATAAAATTTCAGACAATAATCCAGAGAAGTGTGAACTAGTAGGATAGCATCTCCTATGCCAGAATACATTTTTGGTTTAAGCTTTGTTTATTTTGCTTAAAACCCTAAACCCCTTTACTGGAATAACCCATACAATAAATTCCTCATATACATAATCTCTAAGAGTGATTTCTCATCATATTACATTTTTATGTCCATCCTAATTCATTCATAGATCCATATCCCTATTACAAAATGATCAATCAAACTGACCTATATACCCTATACAACTTTCATGCCTTATGTCGGCTTAAAAAGATATATATGATATCATATTACATGTCGGCTAGATATGTCAGCCTCCAATACTGATATCCAAGATATGTTAGCCTCCAATACTGATATCCTTTGCTATACCATGTCTGTCTGCATTACCTATGACCAAAGAAATCTTCTTTCCTTCCAGTGCTAGTGCAGGTGCTAGTGTAGAGTCTATGAAGTGCCTACTGGTACACCATATCAAGTTGGAACCCTAAATCATGTTGCCATCAATGAAAACATAGTGAAACCAACCAATAGAGTGTCAATTTCCAACAATCTCCCCCTTTGGCATTGATGAAAACACTCATGTGAAAAAATGGTCATGGTTTCATCTATCAGTTTTATCCTACCCTACTCTCCCTAAGCTCAATATGCAAAATACTCCAGTACTCTAAAATTCCAAAAAATCTTTAACTCCCCCTAATGTATGCAAATCTTCATTCTTTTTCACATGTATACTGCTCCCCCTTTGACATCAATGCCCAAAAATGGTAAGAAAAGAATGTCAAATAATAATAACTGTACATTGAATACCTCCAAAAATGTCTTACTAGAGCTTGACCAATTTCAAGATTTTTGGATAAGCTTGCGAGGTGCTACCCTGAGCCATCATAGAATTGCAGTTATTTCTCATGTTTTGGACCTATTATTGATACTTTATTTTGATGCATTATGGATATAGATTCTATATGATCCAGTGATTGGATAACATTGATCTAGTGTATGTCACTTATCTCTGATTTGTAGTACTTTATTTTGATGATAGAAATCATGGATGCATGCTATATAAATGATTAAATTTCATGATGATTATGATGATGCCATTGAGTAGATTATTTTATGTGGATTTTATTGGATAATTGGAAACTAGATTATTATAGTTGAAATTGTATGCAAGTGTCTGAATTATATTCTTTTCATATGTTAATATTATATGTGATTTTTGGGATTACTAAAGTGCAAAGTGAGATGTGCAGGAAAACTAATCCATGTGGCCATGGAAACTATTAGGAGAATAAAGCTAAACCTATGTGCATTTGTGAAGCCAAGGGTTGTCTATTTGGAGAGACAACACCTCATTTGTAATGTGTTTTATTTGTAAATATTTATGCTTGAACGTGTGTTTAAATTGAATTTGTTAAATTTATTAATTCCAAAAAAGGGACATTGCCATATGTATTTAAGTATTGTGTAATTGTGTAGTGTCACTTGACACATGTTGTGAAGTGAGTTGGCTGTGACATGTCACTTGGAGGGAAATTGTTTAACCAATGCATTTTTCAAAATATCCTAGTATGGTCCAAAGATAGTCTTTGATAGGCAGTCATTCAAAAGGTCAACTAAAGGTTGACTTGGGGTTGTCCCACATTAATGGTTCCCACTTTTTCCAATGAAGGAAATTGGTGAAAGTGGAGAATTTTTTTTATGGGGGTTCGAGCGAAGTGGGGGCGTTCGAATGGAATACCCTTTGGGGTTCGAGCGAAGCCCTAGCTTTGCTGGAACCCCCTCTTTTGAGGGAAGGACCTTTAATTCTTGTTTATGTCATTTTTTAATTATAGCACAGGGGTTCACTTGAAACCCTCTTCATTCAAACCCCCCTAAAAATGGGGGGTTTGCTCGAACCCCCTTCATTCGAAGCCCTTTTTTAACAGTTCTCTGAAGATTTCTACATTTCTTTGCAGATTTTTGCCCTTCAAACCTCTGGTTGAAGGATCAAATGGAATGATCATGACAACCCAAAATGTAGTATTGTATTCCTTGAAGAAATATTTCCATTGACTATAATTTTATTACATATTGAGTTTATTATGAACTTGTTTTTTTAATTTTACCAAACATAGGTTTTTCACCGAACATGAACATCTTTGTTCAACACATTGGGAAAAATAGGAAACTAATTCTAAAAAATTCTAAAAAATATCTAAGCCCCAGGTATTGATTTCTTCTTTGTAACAAAAAAAAATTTGGATTTTGATATATATAGAACAAGTTATGTGTTCAAACTTAAACCTATGTCTGAATTATGACTAGTCGGACATCAAAACTTAATAAAATGAAAAATATTGAATATATCACTATCAAACCAACTACAAGCCCTGAAAATTGATGTTACAAACTAAAATTCGAAAGAATTGAGTTTTTATCATTTATAGAAAAAAAGTTATGCATTTCGGGAGGCACATCACTCTTAAAAAATGTATTTTGTTGTAAAAAACTACTTTTCAAGGGAGATGGAAAAATTAAAACAAAATCCTTCAAAAAAATTTAAAAATATATATATAGAGATTCTAGACACAAAATTTTTAAAATCACTAATTTACATCATCTTCAAATTCTTAATATTTTAAAAGTTATAGTTGTCGGAAGTTGAAGATTATTTTAAAATCGTTCATCTCAGTGTCAAAAGTGGCAAAAAAGTGGGAACCATTATTGTGAGTTCACCCCCTATAGGTAAACTTTGGGTGAGTTTCTAGAGGGTTAAACTAACTCCTAAGGTTGGGTTAGGGGTAATTTTAAAGGTCCATATGTTATACCTATGGATAAAGGCAAGTTTTAGCCATGTGTCCACTCCCTGGTGACTGTCCAGTCACCTCAAAAGTTGAGTTTTTCAAGATGGCCGAATTTCAACTTTTGAGGATCTCACCTAGGTTAGATAACCTTCCAATTGAGTGATATTTTCTCTTCCCCATTTTTCTAATACCTTTTTTAGTTGCCTTGTTTAAAGAGCTTGTAAGATGTTGGGAAGACCAACCTATGAAAATCTCTCACTCTTTCCAAGAGGATTGAAAAGAGTGAGGAGAGTCTTCTTAGGGAATGATTTTTAGAGGGAGAATTTTGATCATCCACTCTCCATTTTTGGAGATATAGAATCTTTGTTCTAGATTTTTTTGTTTTTGGAGTTGGATCTTGTAAGTATGGAGGAGTAAAGAGATTAGTGGATTGGGTAGCTCTTCTTCAACATCTCCTCATTTCTTTTTTTGCAAATTTAAGGTTGGTAGAATTTAATCCCTGTAAATGTTTTTATTGTCAATGTGAAAATGATTGTATATGCTTTTGATGTTGTTTTCTTTGTATTTTTTTGGGGAAGGTCATCTTGAGTCCTTTTTGTTTTTCCTTGTTTGTTGAATGATTTATGTTTTTGTCTATTTCAAGGCCATACTGACCCTTGGGAGGGTAGAGTAGCCTTGGGGGTGAAGGGTTTCTTGACAGCCTAAGAGTGTAGAGACTCTCTTCTTGGGAGAGAGAGATACCCAAGGGTTAGGGGACCATTGTTGCATTTTATTTGTATATTATTTATGCAAAGGGGGTCATAAGGGGATATTTTGGGCTTGTATGCCATGGGGGACATGAGGGTATTTTGGGACAAGCATATGGCTTGTGGTGGTTCTATTTTGCCAGCCTGGCAAAGGCATTTTGTTCTCCATATTGCAGATTCTCCTCTATGTACTTGGTCCACCTTCACCCATTGAGAAATAGTCATTTGGTGACTTTGGTTATCATTAGGTTGGAAGTTATAATGTTGTGAGTCTTTCTTCTATTGTGTTTGCATTGTTTGTATCCCGTTTAGCCTTGTTTCTCCTAGCTTAGAGTAGCTTCATGTAAGCCTAGGTGGGGAGGTGAGTCTCCATGGTCACAACCTACAAATGTTATTGCAGGTTTGCTTGGGAATAAAGAATGGATTAGAGTCTACTTGCAAGTTCCTATTTTAATATATTGAGTTTCAAGAAATGAAATGTATTTTGACAAGCCCTCATTTGGTAGAAATGAAGAGGCTTGAGTTTGTAACCTCTCTATTTTGTATAAAGGAAATAATGAAGGAACAAATGTATTTTTACATGAGTAGTTCTTTCAAAGAAATAAAGAGAAAAGAAAGGCATTAAAGTTATTTCTTTATATTGTATATTACTTGAAAATTTTTAAAAGAAATATGTTTTCTGTTTTATTAGTTAATAAAAGATATGCATGCTGGAAATGGAAAAGAAAGTAGATAAATATTTAAGTTGTTTCATTATGTTATTCTTATCATTCTACAAAAAGAATTGTTAGAAATTTAGTTATAAATAAAAAGGAAATGTTATTGTTGTCTATAGTTTTTAAAAAGAAATTTAGGTAAAATACTTTTTAAGTGTTAGTTTAAATCTTTTTTTAAATTTTCATCTTGTTGTTTTATTGATCAATAAGAAATGTAAAAGAATTAGTTACAACTATAAAATAGATTATTTATGTTAAACTTTATATTATGAAAATGTATAGTTTAGAGGCATATTTTGATCTATGCATTCTTATATTAAAAAATAAAAAAATAAAAAAAATAAAAGAGAGCCATTCTGTTTATTTGTCATACCTGCTCTAAGCTAGTGTAATAGAAAATAAAAGTATAGATTTAAGAATATAAACACACACACACACACACACACACACACACACACACACACACACACACATGTTCAATATTCTAAATACCAATTATTTTGCATCAATCCAATATGTTGTTATAAGAAAAAATTAAATAGATATGTTGTTGCATCTATGTCAAAAAAAAGGAGATTTCATATATAACTAAATCAGAATTTTACATATTTGAATTTTCCGATTAAAAAGATTAGATTATTGAAATCAGAATAAATATATTTGTACATGAATATATTCATAAATACACATATCCCTATTGACTATGCACACATATATACATATATATATATATATATTAAATATTGATAAATAAAAAAATATAATATGTTTTAGCTCTAAGCATCTCAACTTGCATGGTAGGGGTCGCGGGAGCCATGGCCGCCCACAACCACAGGGTTTACTCCTGTGACTATGGGAAGGTCTCCCCATAGTCACGAGGCTGAGGCTTTGTGGCCTATGGGGAAGGTGTCCCTATAGCCGTAGGGTTTACCCCTATGACTATGGGAAGGTCACCCCATAGTGATGGGCTGAGGCTCCGTGGCCTATGGGGAAGGCGTCCACATAGCTGCAGGGGTAAGCCTTGCATTGTGGGCGGTGGCCACCACAGTGGATCACCTCCCCATAGTTTGTCTATATTCCGCCATCTAGTTTTTAACCTCCCCACCTATCTGTGCCTCCCTTCACCATGGTCACCACTATCCCCTCCTTTGGCTATGATCTCTGCCTCCTTTCACTTGCACACACACATTGTTGGCATTATACATTCAGATGAGAATAGTTGATGTTATCATTGATGGTAACGAACTGGTAACACGGTTCACAGGTTACACCGGCAATAGACATCATCTACTGGCACCGATAGGAACAACAAATATTATTCACACCAGCATATATTCTACACCGACAGAAGATCTTATCAGCACTCCTAGCCGACATGGAAATAATATTATTTTGCATTGTAATATTATTTGTATAAGATGACATGATGTATTGTAAAGACTCATAAATGTATGAGATCTTGTAGGTCATTTTGTATGTAAGTGAATAAATGAATATTTAATTAGGTAATGAATGCAAGCGCAATATGACAGCAAATAATTGTATATGCATTATGATATAATTATTCTATGAACGAATAAGAGAAGAGAAGAATGAAGCAAGGTTTATGGAAGAGGTATCTGACTGAGCTTAAACTGGTACTAAATTGAGTATTGGAGATGCTATTTTGACTAGTACATTGTCATTGGATTTAACCATCCAATTGTGTAGTCAGTGTGACTCCTATTTTGTGATTGAGTAGTGAGCTCTAGGTTGTTGGTCTTCCTGCATGTGTAGACCCCTATTGTATAAGTAATATTTATTCATATTGGCTAGTGAGTTAATATTGTGGGTCACAAATCCCATTGAGGTTTTTCCCCTACTGGGTTTCCTTGGCAAAAATATCTTTGTTATGGTGTATATTGATGGTTATACTATTATTTCTCTTTATTGCATTATTACTTGTTTACCGGTATATTAATTTGGGTTATAAAGTTGCAAAAAAGTTTCAATCTTTTGTTAACTGATTAGACACTGATTCACCCCCCTCTCAGTGTCTTTGGGTATGATCAAGTATCTAAAAATTGGTATCAGAGCCTAGTCCTCTATTTGTGAAATCCTAAGAGCTTGAGGAAGATTCTGAAACCAGTACTGATGGAAGGTTTGAGACAACAGTTGGAAGGAGCTCTTGAAGATTTGATGTAGAATAATTTAAGAATATCAAACTGGAAGATGAACTTAGAACTACTTTGGAATTCATCAAAGCATTTCAAGATAACCTGGTTATAGCAAAGAATAAAAGAAAGGAATTATATGTGCAATTGAAAAATCAAGATGATGAAGAAAAAGAAACTCTCAGAGATATTGCAGAGAAATTGAGACAAGAGAATAGTAACATGAAGAATGAGATGCAAGATTTAACCATGAGACTATGCAAGGATATTGAAGATAGAAAGATGAATGAGAAAGATTTGGCCAGAAGACTTAATGAAAGATTAGATGAATCTCAATGGCTTAGTTATGAAAATGATATGCTTAAAACTGATTTTATTCACACGCAACATGAAAAAGAGGAACTTTTGAGACAAGCTATTACTTTCGAAAGTGAGTTGGTCACTGCAAATGAATACAAAGACAAATTCAAGAAAAGATTAGATAATCTTGATGATATGTTGAAAACTTAGAAACCTGATGGAGAAACAATTGGACTTGGATTTGAACATGGAGAAAGTTTTTGGACTACAAACAATCATGATCACAACAAACTGATAAGGCAACCTAATGCTTATAAATTTACTAGGAAATGTTTTAATTGCAACAAATTTGGTCATAGAGAAAATCAATGCAGATTTAGGAATAATCAGAATACAAACTTGCCCACCAGTCAATGTTCCAAATGCACTAAAAATGGTCATAACTTAGACAATTGCAGAATGAATTTGAAATTCTCTATTTGTGGTATATTTGGACATTTATCTAACCAATACAAAACTCAAACCGATCAAACTTATGGAAAGGCTATTCAGAGAAAAAATGTAACTTGTTATGCATGTAATAAGATTGGGCATATTGCAAAATTTTGTAGAAGTAAGACTATACCAGTGAACAATAAAGGATCTAATGATAAAGGCAAAGAAAAGGTGAATGAAATCAAGCAAGAAGTGTCTAAAAAATGGATTAGGAAGAGAGATCAAAGAATTGATGAATCTATCTCTACATTAGCAGAACAGGGTAATCCTGCACCCGCAGGAGATTCTTCATCTAATTAAGGAATAATCCTTAGGGGTAAGGAAACAAAATTTAAAATAATGTATTTAACCTCGGTTGGTGGTATGAAGTTATATTTCTTCTTTACAAGCAAATATGTGGAATTTTCACTTCACCAGCCAAGCATTTATTGCAATTATTAGTTAACTTTTGGTTATAAAGGCATTGTAACTTCTCATTTCAATTCACAGAGCATGCAAGAATTCGAAGAGAGAAAAATTGAAAAAAGGAATTCTAAAGGTGAAGCAACAAAGGTCTTTTTAGAGAATTCAATTATTTCAGAGTTAAAAGTTATTTATCTTTCGCAATGGCATCTTCATCTTCTGTTCCTGAATTCGTAGCAAACCCTACCATTGTGGAGAACATAAAATGACCTAGACCCATTTTCAAGATCATTCCTAAGATAGAAAAACTAGATGACTCTATTGCTGCATTTTCTAGAATCCCAAAAGGACTTGCATTTGTTGAAGATGCTAGGGCATACATACATTGTTACATAGAAATTTTAGGGTCCGAAGATTTGATGAACATGTACATGAATGTAATCACTGACAAGACTGGGGTAGTGAAACTAAAACATAAGGTAATTGAGGATTTAGGTTTCATAGATATCCTCCATATGCTGGAATTCTCAGATGAAGTCATCTACTATGTCCTTAGCAGGGTTCACTATGAATTTATGTGATTGGAATCAATATTTAAGATTACAAAGGAAGCTATTAGAGTTGTTACTGGTTTACCCTCCACCGGTTCTAGACTTGACAAGAAGAAGAAAATCCCTAACAAAGATGTTATGAGCTTAACCAAAGCTACATTTCACAATCGGTCACTTAGGGTCAATGATATAAAGGATAAAAATGTTAAATTTGCTAGCATGGTCATTGGCTATAAAGTTGGTCATACAAATAGGTTGATTTCTGTATCTAGCTCATGCATTCATAGTGCACATGAGATGATATTGAAGAATGCAAATATTAATATTTGTGAATGGTTAAAGGATGAACTGTTAGAGAATTTGCATAAGATTGAAGGTGATAAGAAAGGAACCTTCAAATTTGGAATTCTGATAATATGTTTAATGCTTTACTTTTCAAAAGAGATCCCCGATATAGAACAAGGATTTTTCCTATGATACTTCAGTTGGAAAATAGATAAAAGAGGCAATCATAGTATGGGATGTGATGGTGATAAGCTGGTAAAATAATACTTTAAGCATTTCCAAGATAAAATGAGATGAAGGGAAAGTATTCCCTAAAGCATTATGGATAAATATGATAAACATATATGCTTTGTAGTGAAAAGAGATGAAATTTGGATGGAAGCAGTTAGACCCAAAACTATCTGGATTACTAAAATGGGATATGAGGTGGATTCACACATCTTAGACTCTAGTGGAACAAACAGAGAAAATATTTGGTAAAGTTGAGACCATTGAAAGTGATGTTGCTATGATGAAGCAGAGGAAGAAAAGAGATAAATTTATGAAAGATTCTTCTAAAATGGTAAAGGATGTTATAGAAGGTTTGATGAATCTTAGCGGTATTTCTTCTAGTGTGACAGAAAGTCAATTAGAGAAAGAACTAGTAGCTCACATTTTTCCTATGGCTACTTCTTCTGATTCTGATAGTGACAGGGCAACTGAATTCAAGAGAGTGGACAAGAAGAAAATAAAACCCTCACCGACACCTGCTTCATCTCCCAAGAAGTCAAGAACATAGAGAAAGAAACAATAGGCTGTAAGAGATCACATTGGTCAGAAGAAGAAAGTAACTCCAAAGAAGAAACATGAACCTAAGGCACTAGATACTCTTACACCAGAAGAGTTGATCAATGAAATCACACAAGAAGGTAACCTTAGTAATGTGAATACAATTTATCATTCTTTCAAGGAATCAGATAAGGATACTATAGAGGAAAGCATTATTTTGTACCTAGATAAGTACAAGAAAGTTTTTATTGAGGTTGTAGATGATCTACCAAATGATTTGTACTTAAGGTTAGAGTCTAAAAGAGTGTCTGTCAAGGAGCTTGACAAGAAATTAAAGGTAGAGGCTCTACTTGTTGTGTTAATTCTAAATAGGAAATTGATGATTTAATATCAATACAATAGTTTTTGTGAGTGGTTACTGCCAGGTTAGCCTTATGGCAGGCAAAGTTAAGGAAATTGCAGACGAAATGACAGATAAGTGGGATATATTTGTTGTGGATAGAGAGAAGAAAGAAGAGAAGGATAGACAGAAAATAGACTAGTCATTTACCAAGATATATTAGAAAGATGAGGGTAAAAGAAAAATTGGTAGTGTACCTGATATCACAATCAAGGATAACCTTCCTCCACCAACACAGGGAACCCCATCAATAACTGTAGAGGCACTAGCACAAAATGATAGTGAACCAGAAGAGAAGGCAGAGGAAATGACACAAAATAACACTATTCTAGAGTCTGATATTCTTTTTACCATGAATATGGACACATTGTCATGAATAAGGAAACTATAGAGGAAAAGAGAGTTGAAGCTACAAATGTTGAGGTCTCTGAGTCACCGGTAAACACTATTCACTCTCAGTAGAA
This sequence comes from Cryptomeria japonica, assembly GCF_030272615.1. Taxonomy (NCBI): domain Eukaryota; kingdom Viridiplantae; phylum Streptophyta; class Pinopsida; order Cupressales; family Cupressaceae; genus Cryptomeria; species Cryptomeria japonica. The sequence continues at coordinate 90,254,763 of NC_081415.1, forward strand.
TATTGAGGAGATAGATGAAGTTAAGAAAATAGATACCATCCCTAATGATACTTAGCTTAACATTAAGATATCGGTAGAAGCACAAGCATAAGTAGTAGTAGAAAAGGGACAAGAACATAGTATAGCTGAACTAGCAGTCAGCAACGTAGACAATAAGGATGAAAACAAAGTTGAAAAAGAGAGTGAGCATAAGGAAGAAAAAGTGAATAAAGAAGAAGTCAAAGATGGAAACAAGATAGCCGAAGTGGTTAAGGAATCCGGAGATGAGAAGAAACCAACTAGAGAACCTCACACTCCGCCTAGCACTTCCACTATGGATTACATACCTACTAATTTGATAGATGTACTTTTAGATTCCATAAAGAAGATCACCAAATGCAATGCCTTAGCATTTAAGGCCATTGATGATACTTTACCTATTTTGAAATTGATTGCACTAGATTGTAAGATAGATCACATTTCTAGATCTTTAGGTAAAATGGACACATTGTCCAAATTCATTTCTTTAAATATTCTAACTATAGATAAAATTAATGAAGAGACTGTTAAGGAAAGGGTGAATAAGGAAAAATGTGAATTATTTGATAAGACTATTAAGGACTGCAGAGACCATATTGATTCTTTATTACTGACACTTAATCCCACTATTTTGGAATATAAAGAATTGTATAAGGAAGCATGAAAACCTCACCACCTAACATAGGACATTGATGAGGAGATAAGGAAAACACAAAAGGATATTGATGATATAGCAGATAACATGATAGGTTCTTTAGAACTTACTTTAGTTTTTGAAGAAAAGTTTGAGAAATTAGAAAAAGAAAAAGAAAGGATAAGAATGAAGGCTCCGGAGCTGAAAAATAAACTTGGTCCTAGATTGGACAACCTTCTAACATAGTAGCTTGAGTTGTCTAAAGCAACCATTCAAGGAGAAAGATCACCAAAGCAACAAATGTATTATCTGACCGGTATGATCAGACAGACTGAAATCACTATTTGTTATAGCACTAAATTCATGCAAAGTCTTAATCTAATTTTAGCGGATATCTTTCAGATTGTATATAACTAGTTACAGGCTTTGAGGTAGAATTTTGAACTCTTTGATTCTTTTTTGACATCCTTTGTCATTGATGTTGAAGGGGGAGTAGTAGTGTGGGAGAAAAATGTACACAAGGGATCATTTGCTCAGTGGGAGCACTCTTATTTTTTGGACTTCATTTTTGGATATCAGCTTTTGTATTTTTCTCATGAGTGTTGCCATCAATGCCAAAGGGGGAGATTGTTAGTATTATATACTCAGATGAGAATAGTTGATGTCAATGATGATAACCAACCGGTAACATGGTTCATAGGTTACACCAGCAATAGACATCATCTACTAGCACTGGTATGTACAACAAATATTATTCACACCGGCATCCATTATACACCAACATAAGATCTTACCGGCACTCCTAGTTGACATGGAAATAAAATTGTTTTGTATTGTAATATTATTTGTATAAGTTGACATGATGTATTGTAAAGACTCATATAAGTATGAGATCTTGTAGGTCATTTTGTATGTAAGTAAGCAAAAAAAAGGATATGTAATTAGGTAATGAATGCAAGCGGAATATGAGAGTGAATAATCATATATGCATTATGATGTAATTATTCTATGATTGAATAAGAGCAAAGTAGAACGAAGCAAGGGTTATGGTAGAGGTATATTGGAGAGCTTAAACCGGTACTAAATTGAGCATTGCAGATTCTATTTTGAGTAGTACATTGTCATTGGATTTAACCATCCACTTGTGTAGTCAGTGTGATTCCTATTTTGTGATTGAGAAATGAGCTCTAGGATATTGGCTTTCCTACATGTGCAAGTCCCTATCGTAATATTTATTCATATTGGCCAGTGCTAGGTTATTCATATTCACCAGTGATAGGCCCCTATTGTATGGTTAGGGTAAAAATGAAAAGAATAGGTAAAAGAAGAGAGTTATTAGGTTTTAAAATAAACCCTAGTTAGGGTTGGATTAAAGGAAATAAAATAATAAAAGGGGCGAAGATTCTTTTAAATTTTAAATTTGAATACACATTTAATTTAAGTTATTATTTTAGGCTAGTTGATATTTTTAGGGATTTTAATTGGAGGTGTTTTAAATATTAATTATATAGGCAATATTATACTCATGTTTGGGTAAATTTATTTAAAAAGTTATTAATGAAAATTTTATATAGTGAAATGATTAATTTTATGTTAAGAGGGTAATTTGAAGTTTTTTATGATGGGAAAAATGGGTTTTGAAGGGACCCCGAACCCCTTTACAATAGATCCTTAAGAGATAAGATCATTAAGAAATAAGAAAAATATTCTACAAAAAAACTAGCACAGTTCTGGGCAAAAACCAACATAAAAGCCCAACAAAACTAGCTACATCCAGCCAAAAATGAATAAAGACAAAAGACAAATTACTTAATATTTTTTAGAGAATTAGCCAAATTTCTGCTAATCCCTTGCAAATCTTTTATATTATCCCTGAGCATTGGGATTTCCTTGGAAGAGGCCAAAGCAACTTTTTTCATACTCGCCCTAGTCCTTTTTGCCGCACCACCTGAAGCACTTTCCACATTCCCTGCCTTAATAGCATCCTCATCAACATCCAAGTCCACAATAGGATTGGAATTGCTGGAGCCTCCAAGGAATATAACAATTTCCTCCATATTCCTGGTCACAGAGGTAAGGATGTCCAAAATCATAACCAAAAAGTTCTTCATGGCTCCCTTTCCTTCCTCCAGCTTACTAATCTAAGCTTCCAGCTTGTCCACTTTCTCCTCCATAACCTTATTCCACTACTCTTGGTTACTTTCATCTTTCTTTCCCTTCTCTTCCTACTACTTATCAATTTTTTCTAGATTCTTGATTCTTTCATATACCCACCTATCAAAACCCATTCAAGCCTAAGACTAGTTTTTGAGTTTATCTAGGATAATCCCATCTCCAGATTTATCCTAGTCAGTGCTCATTTCTTCCTTATCCTTCTAAATTTTCATTTCCATTTCCCTTTCCTCCTTATTAATCTGATTGTCCTGCTCCTCCATAGGTTGGCTGTTAACATTACCAATACTCATGCTGTGGGTAGGGCTATTCTAATCAGAAACATCCTCTTCTTCTCCTTCCTCTTTCCCCACTTCCTCTTCTTTCTAGATCTCCTCTCTATCAGACTCATTGGTCTCCATCTCACTTCCATTTTTGCCACTATCCTTAGAATCAACCTCTGTATCCTTTTGTTTACCCTTGTCCTCTTGAATTTTCTCCACAGTGGCTTTCTTGACCTTTTTTCCGTGTATCAACACATCCTTACTAGGCTCACATTCCTCAATTTTCCTCCTTCCTTTCCCTAGTGAAACTGACAACCTTTTGTTCTCTTGAATAGCCAAATTCTTGCAATGCTCATAAATGAGAAAATTAAGGCTGTAATGAAGCACTGGAGAAATGGGGTTCTTACTATGCTTATTAAAAGACCATGACAGAGGCCTAAAGAGGTAATAGGGTAGAGAAATCCTCTTTTCATGTCTAAAGTGATTTAGGAGCACAAAGTAGTAGGTGTGGACCATGGTGAAGTGACCCTCCATAGAAATATATTCCATAATTACATTAAGCACATAGCCCCAAATTTTTTTGATGTTAGTAGCATCATAATACTCCCCCCAAAGCTTTTCCTAATTTCACTCTCTCTTTCTCTTTACATGGAAAAAGCTCCACTAGATTATTAGACATTTTTCAGGTCCCTAAAGAAATTAAGACTAGAATGTAGCATACTTGTGACTATAGAAATTAGGTCCACATCCATCTTGAATCTAACACCATGAATTTTGAAGGAGCCATCTTTCCAGTTTTTAGTAACTTTGGTTACCGCTAGGTTAACTCTGCTTTAATCATAGTCCACCAATTTTTCCATGAAATGCATCATGAAACTCTTCTCCACATTTGTTAATACCTTAGGCATCTCCTTCAATATGGAAATATTATCAGGTTTCTCTCTTCTTAGACCGCCCCCCATTTTAGAGTTTGTTTTATGATTTCTCTACTTCTGCAACTTCAGAGCTTTCTTCCAAATGACACTAGACTTTTTGAAAATGCACACCCACAAAGAATGCAAAATTTTAATATTCTTGATTAGGACTCTACCCATCTGATGAGCAATAATAACCTTTCTAAAAATTTGATTATTAATCATTAATACTTTCATGATTAACGTGTGATCCTAATTTCCCCATAAATCTATCTCTTCTAATGAGTTCTTTAATATTAAAGTCAATATTATCTTCCCCATTCTATATGATTTGAGCTTCGAAAACAATTCCAATGTTAGCAAGGATATCCGCTACAACATTTTTTTCCCTGAAAGCATGCTTAATAATAATAGATTTAAAGATTGAAATAATTTCTCTAGCTTTAAAAATAATCTTTTCTATAGTCCACATAGGCTCAACTTCTCCCTTAAGACATTTAATAATTTTAAGAGAGTCTCCCTCCAACCATACATTATCATGACTAATATTTTTAGCTATAATCAAAGTGTTCAGTGTCATTGATGCTTTAGCAATAGCCATAAGGCAACTTTGAGCAAAATTCCTGACAATGCTCCCATAACTAGCTTTCCCAGGATTTCCCTTAGAAGCCCCATCAAAGTTAGTCTTGATCCATCCCTGGGGAGGAAATCACTAGAAAAGACCATCCCTACCCTTTTCCTTCTTGTTTCTATTATTGGAGATGTTCCATCTTTCATTAAAGTCTTCTTTAGTAGCTAAACCATTATCAATTCCACATAAACATTCATAGACCCCTATATTGATTTTCTCCACCACCACTTCAGGGTTCACACTTTTTTCCCTAAAATCCTATTATTACACTCCTTCCAAATGTTCCATATTATAATAGGGAGAGCAAGTTTCCAAAGCTCAACATTCTTCGAATTGGAACTAAGGCAAAACCATTGCTACCATAACTCCTCCAGAGAGTTTGGGAAAACCCAACTCAACTTCCACCTATTAAAAATAATATTCCAAATTTCCTAACTGAAATTGCACTGGTAGAGGATATGGAAAGTAGACCCCTCCTCCTTGCATCAAAGAGAACAGCAATTAGGAAAAACAAATCCATGCTTATGGAGATTATCAAGAGTTAGCACCTTATTTTGGATAAAAATCCAAAAGAAGATATTAATTTTGAGTGTCAACTTCTTTATCCACACTTTAGTCCACAAAATGGTTGATAAATACTAAGAAGGAGGGGATGAATTAGTATGCCAAAAATCTCTATACTTAAACACTTAAACAGTCTAAAGATAAACCGGTAAAACAGTTTAACAAATAGACCGGTTATCACACATGCAAACCAAAATGCAAACAAAGCATTCACCCACAAAAGCAATACAACTATAACACAAGATATTTGACGTGGAAACCCAAATGGGAAAAACCACAGTGAGATGGAACTCACAAGTCACTATCTACAAAATAGAAACTAGACCAGTTAAGGTCTTACAATGTTCTTCACTAGAACAGATCCTGTTAGGAATCTCAATCTATGTTAGGAGATAAGTTTGATTAAAGACTACCTTGCTAGAGGATTTTAGATTCATAGAGGTGAACCACTTGGTTAGAGGATTTTACACAGGCTTTTGGGCCTACCTGGTTAAGGGTTACAGACTTGTCAAAGATGTGAGTAATCAACAAGTGTTTGATCTATCTAATAGCACAAACTACTTGGTTAGATCTAGTATCGCTGACTGCTAATGCATTCCAAAATTACTTTAGTCTTCTCTATCTCTCACTCAGTTACAACTTGATCTTCTTAGATAAGATCACTTCTACAACAACTCATCAACCACCATAAACCCTAGCACAACGTAAACCCTTTCAGCAACAACCTAATACCCTAGACATGATGTCCTTTTAAAGGAATCTAATTTCCTATCGGTCCAATAGGATTACATTACAATTTCCTAGGTTCAATGAATCTATACATACTTAGTAACACAACACAAGAAGCACCGTCAATGTGTCGGCACCGTCAAGCAATCGGTGGATTGGTAACTCATCACAAAATGCCGGTTGGTAACTCATCACAGAGTATTACCGGTTCATACAAAATACTGGTTACTAGTTTGACAAATGAAGACTAGTAAGAATGTGTTGTACCACTTAGCTCCCTCGTACCGCTTGAGATCTACGAACCGCTTGGGGTTGACATGCCGGTTTAGACCGGGAAACACATTCTATAAAATCACCAATAGTCTAAAGACTAGAATAATCATACCAGATGGAACAGATACCAGTTGAGCTCTAGCTCATACATATAAAGTGGATCTCAATGCAAGTGTGTGTCCATCAATGACAATCACAACAAAAACATCAAAAATGCCAACAATCTCCCCCTTTGGCATTGATGGCAACACTTAGGAAAATAAAATTTTGACATCTAAGTATTTTACAACAAAAACATACCATTAGCAAAATTGCTCCCCCTAAACATATACACTATCCCTTAATCAATACAATGTATAGCAATTTTGCATACAGAGCATAAACATTGAGATATTAGAGCATAAAGCATATATCAAAACATATATCAAAATTTTAAAGCTAGATACTTCTCTCTATTCTTCTCCAAAATAGATAGAGTACTTCTCCCCCTTTGCCAACAATGACAAAGTACCGCTGAACAACCTTGTTTCCATTTGATATTAAAATAATAAGAGTTTATGACAACAAGGAATAATACTTGTCAAAAATTGATTTATAGTCTTGCAAAAATTGTTTAATGGATAGAGACCAGGACTCAAGTAGGGAGGTGGCCACTTCTTTCTCTATTTGCATCTAGGATACCTATTCCTCCATGGCATCAACTATGCTCATCTCCTACGTAATTGTCAAGGCATCCAAGTTAAGATAACGCTTTTGAAGAATTTGTAGACATGGAAGTAAAATCAGTTGAAGCTCCTACAAATCCTTATACCATGTATTGATCTCTTGCTCCATTTTGGCTGACTGGATCTGAAACTGGTGAATGGTTTGCCCATAAGTTGCAAAGGAATCATAGGGTGGCTTATATGTGCTTAAGTAAGACTGTAAGTCCATTTGAAGCTTTTTCTTCTGGGCTACCACATCATCGTAGAATATATGGGGTTGATAGATTTTGCTTAGTAGTAGGTTTCCCTCATCCAAAGTGCCCCTTATATCCTTTTGGTCTTTCAAAATTTCAGACCGGAGTTCATTCAACTTTTTCACTAGAGAAATGTTAAGAGCCTTTTGATGCTCTTTTTCTTTTGACATTTGCCTTAGCTGCTTCTTCCAAACTCTACACCTAATCATCCACTATAGTACATAGTAGCTTAAGCTATGCTAGTGATGATTCAGTGTTGGGAAGATTGGTACTGGGGATCAAACCGGTAAGGGTGTCTATAGCCGCTTGAATTATGTCTTGCTCCTTTTTCCTTCGAATGATTTCAAGGCGCTCTTGAGAAACCTTGATGCTCTACATAAGCTCCGACTCACTTGCAGACTGGAGATCGATAGGACTGGAAATATCAGCCGATTTGGCTTGACTCCTAGTTGCCTTTGGAGTCTCCATCTGTGTGCTCTTCATTGCTTCCGCTACCTTGTTCGCTTCTTCCTTCTTATTTTGCTCTGCTTCCTTCTTCTTTTCTTGTTCCTTGTCTTCCTCTTCTTTCTTTTTCCTCTCTCCTTCCTTCCTCTTCTCCTCTTCTTTCTCTTCCTCTTCCTTCTTCTTCTTTTCTTCTTCCTTCTACTTTTCTTTTTCTTTATCCTCCTCTTCCTTCTTCTTCTTTTCCTCTTCCTTCTTCTTCTTTTCTTCCTTATCCTCTTCTTCTTTCTTTTTCCTCTCATCTTCCTTCCTCTTCTCCTCTTCTTCTTTCTTTTTCCTCTCATCTTCTTGCTTCTTTTTCTCTTCATCTTTTCTTTTCTCCTCTTCCTCTTTTCTCTTCACTTCCTCTTTCCTCTTCTCTTCCTCTTCATCCCTCTTCTTCTTCTCTACCTATTCCTCAACCACTTCCTGTGTGCCCTTGGCTTGCTCACTGCCCTGTTTGGCTTGTTTCCCCTATTCTATTCCCTCAAAAGGTATGTCTTGAGTGACATCTTCTATGTCCAGGGCATCGACATCAATAGTGTTGATTGGTTCTTCAACTGGGTTACCTTCTTCATCAAACACTTCATCTAGTTTGGATGTGACCGATTCTTTTTCCGCTTGCAGGTTGGTCATACATGCTTTGTGAGCTTGAATAGCATGATTCATATGCTAATGAGTGTCTTTTTCAACATCATCAGTTCTTCCCTCTAACAACCAAAGTCTTCTTCTCCTTGTGAAGAAGAGTCCTTTATTTTGGTCCAAAACATCAAATAATTCTGAGTTTGAGAGGTTGGGAAAGTACTGTGCAAAGACTTTCTCCCTAATCTCCTATTCTTTTTCTATGGCAATGCACCATTTATTATCTAATGCCTTATATAATGAATCCAGTGTCTGAGATTTAATATCTGATGGCGACTGGTCATTCTTACACAAATAAATAATAACTTCTTATAGTACTTCTTCTTTCTCCTCATCACTAAAATCATCATAGTAATCTACTAAATCATGAAGTAATTTTCTCCTAACATTCTTTACTGTCCTTCGACAATGTGTCAAAGGTTTATATGAGGAGATATCAATATTTACTAGTGCAGACGTTGCCAGTTCATTCTTCTTCATCTTCTTTGTCTATCTAGCCTTCTTTAGCATTTCATCAGACTCAGTCTCCTCAGAGTCTGGTTCATTTGACTTAGTCTTACTTTTTCTTTCAAAGAATTTTGTCAGTGCCACTACCAGTTTCTTCTTTGCAAGTGACCGCTTGGTCACTCTTGGAGTTGCAATAGTAGCCGGTGTCGATGCTGCAGGCACTGCCTTTGCTTTCTTTCTTGCCGGTTCTTTTCCTTTCTTAATAGAGGGTTCCTCGGCCGGTGCAATCCTCTCCAAATAGGTTCTGGTCCTCTTAGCCTTAGCATCAAGAGGCAAGGCAATAAGGGTTGAGGCATACCCTTCCAGCATATCATACATAACCTCATAGCCCATTGGCTCCACTTCTTCCACTCTAGGTTCAACAGCCTCCATTAAGCATTTGTCCACCTGGATGGTGAAACAGATGTCATCTTCATATTTCTTAACAATATCACTTGAGATCCTCATCCTTTGGCTCATCTTCCATCTGAACTCATCAAAATATTTGTTCAGCACATCAGGATAACTAGTTCTGATAGCTTGAATGCTTTCCTTGATCTGCTTGGTTACCGGTTGGTCAGGAGACCACTGGACATCTCCTACTCTAGGAAAGTAGCCTTGGAAATAGAAGAACAACCCAACCAATAGTTGTCCAAACTTGAATCTCAGTGCATTATCTTGTTTAATTGACTTTAGATTAGAGAGGAGTTTCCTTTGCATGCCGGTGCATAGGTCAAATGATGCATCCTCTTTAATCATCTAGTAAGTGGCATTTACCACTATAGCAGATACAGAATTAATCCTACTGGTTGAGAATGTTCTATAGCCTATCACCATGCAAGTGTATTTCCCTAGATCATCCTTGATAGGATTAACTGTCATACCTCATGAGTCACCTGTTGAACCGGTGACCTTGGCCATTTCCATTTTGCTTACCGTTCTTAGGGATGGCACTTCCCTTGTGTTGCAGAAACTAGTGACTGCATGAATTGCCTATGGCATGATATCATGTGTCCTCTCTAGGTACATCTTGTCACCATGGACTCTGCTCAAAATGATCCTAATATGATCCTCTATAAAGTCTTCCAAAAAGTATACTGCATTATGGAGTTTCTTCTTCTCTAGGATACTAAATTCCGGTTTGATTTTCTTGTCCTTGCTGCAAAATAAACCTAACTGGGTGTGAATAGCTAAAGACCCTAGGTCTTCAATTTTGCAATCAATATAGTTAGAGATTCCCTCTTCTACTATTACTCTAGCCGGAACTTGTGATAGGGCATTATACTTGGACTTCCTTTGAATGAAACTTTCTAACTCAATTGATGTGCTAGAACTGGTATGAGATGTGGAAGCCATTGTAGAGTATTTTAAGAACACGAAAAATACCTTTAAAACAAAAATTTAGGGCTTCCTGATTCTCCTTCACTCCACACTACATTGGTTGGCAAATCATCACTTTGTGTTCTCCACTTGACCATTTGCAAACTAAATTTGAATCTCCTTCAAGATTATTCAATTCCTTGAAATCTCAACTCAAACCGCCTTTTCTTCGGTCTGCACTTTGAAAAACTTTTCTTCACTCCAATAAGATTACATTACAATTTCCTAGGTTCAATGAATCTAGACATACTTAGTAACACGACACAAGAAGCACTGTCAGTGTGTCGGCACCATCAAACAATCGGTGGATTGGTAACTCATCACAAAATATCGGTTGGTAACTCATCACAGAGTATTACCGGTTCATACAAAATACCAGTTACCAATTTGACAAATGAAGACTGGTAAGAATGTGTTGTGCCGCTTAGCTCCCTTGTACTGCTTGAGATCTACGAGTCGCTTGGGGTTGACATGTCACTTTAGACCAGGAAACACATTCTGCAAAATCACCAATAGTCTAAAGACTAGAATAATCATACTGGTTGGAACAGATACCGGTTGAGCTCTAGCTCATACATATAAAGTGGATCTCAATGCAAGTGTGTGTCCATCAATGACAATCACAACAAAAACATAAAAAATGCCAATAGGGGTCTCTTACAAAACTTTGTAATGGATAGACACCACTGAAGACACAAAATATTTCCCATCAGAAGTTTCCCTCCAAATAAAACAGTCCTCAGAATGCGCCATTAATATTTTGGAAGAAAGCAAGATCTCCAAAAAATTTAATCCTTGACAAAGCTAGTTGAAATCAATCCACTTCCCTTTTCTCCAATAGTCTCTAACAAAGTCTCCATACCTACTTTTTAACTAGTCTTTCCATTCCTTAAGAATGGGGATTTCCTCTAGTGGTTTATCCATTAGCCATCTGTCCTCCCAAAATCTAATAATTCTCCCTTTCCCCAATTTTCACTTTCTACCAGCTGCAGCCCATGCTTTAACCGATTGAACTGCATTCCAAATTGCAGAGCCTTCCTCAATAAAAGAATTATCCATAAATTCTTCCTTAGATGGTGGCATGTGAAGGTATTTCTTTTTCCAAATTGAATTCCATTCCCTTTCCTCCCCTTTCATTCTCCAAATTTGTTTTCCTAACAAGAAGTTATTCATAGTTGTAATGTTCCTTAATCCCAAGCCCCCAAAATCCTTCGGAGTACAAGTATTATTCTAGACAATAAGGGAGATTCTATTTTTGTCTTCCACTCCTGACCATAAGAATTATTTTTGAGATCTTTCAATGGCCTCAAAAAACTTCGTAGGGATTTTGAACAAACTAAGAGCATAGATAGGAAAATTTTGAAGGGTAGCTTTTAGCAAAGTCACCTTACCCGCCTGGCTAAGGAGGGCTCCTTTCCAACTACCCAGTTTGGAATTGAATCTATCAACCAGCTTCATCCAGAAATTCTCCGAAGGCTTTAAGCACAAAGGAAGGCTCAAGTAAGAAGGGAATTCAATAATTTTACATCGAAGGATTCTTTCAATCCTTCTTTGTCCATCCAAAGGCGTATTGATGAAGAACAAAGAACTCTTTTCCCAACTTATTTTTTGACCAGAAGCTACTTCATAGCAATCCATAACACTCTTCATATTTCTCACTTCTCTTATGGTAGCTTCTCCCATAGTGATAGAATCATCAACAAACTATTCATGAGTACAAGTTAAGCTGGATGAGGAAGGTTTAAGGCCTTTGAGTTTACCTTCTTCCACACTTCTCATAATAAATCTACCCAAACTTTCAGCTAGAATAGTAAACAAAATAGGAGAGATAGGATCCCCATGTCTTAGGCCTCTAGAACTTTTGAACAAATTGGAAGGGGATCCATTAATAATAACTGCTGAAGTAGAAGTGACAGTCAACTGAGAACAAAGTTGAATCACCTTTTCCCCAAACCCAAAAGCTTTCATAATTCTAAAAAGGAATTGTCAATTCACTCTATCATAGGCCTTGGACATGTCCAACTAAAGAAAAAATCCCTTTTTTTAAGCTGCAGTTAAAGAATGAAAATTCTCATGAACAGAAATGATGGAATCCAAAATCTGTCTACCAGGCACAAAACCATTCTGTTGAGCCGAAATGATGTAGGGCAAAATATCCAGCATTCTAGAAGAAGAACCTTAGATATAATTTTGTAAATAGAATTACAAAGACTGATAGGTCTAAACTTATTAAGAGAGTCAACTCCAGAGATCCTAGGGATAAGAACTATAACAGTTGCATTGAGTTCTTTTAGAAACCGCCTTGAACCAAAGAATTCTTTAACTCCATTAAAAATATCAATCTCTACAATATGCCAAAATTTTTGGAAGAAGAGCATAGGGAATCCATCTAGACCAGATGACTTGTCTCCAAGAAAGGAAAACACAGCCTTTTTGATTTCTTGATTCGAAGGGATCCGAGAAATTTTTTTGTTGTCATCCTTATTTAAAATGGGAGGGATAGCTTGAGCTAAAAGGTCTTGATTTTTGATATTGAGAATGTCCACACCTCCCAAAAGATTACTAAATAAATCCATATCTTCCTTTCTAATTTCATTTTCATCTGACAAAATCCCCTTATTGTAGGATAAACTAGAAATCCTATTGGCTACCCTATGCTTAAGAGTAGTCATGTGAAAAAACTGGGTATTATTATCACCTTCCTTCAAATATAACACTCTTGATCTTTGTCTCCAAAAACTTTCTCCATTAGAGATAATTTCATGGTAATTAGTCAACAATCAATTTTCAACATTCCTCAAATCCTCAGAATGCACTTCCACTTGAATTTTATCTTGAACTTCTTTAATAATTGTCTTAATATGAGCTCTCATTTTAAAAATATCTCCAAAAGTCTCTTTGTTCTAGATTGTAAATTTGGCTTTGATAATATTAAGCTTTTTGCCCACTCTAAATAAGGCAGTACCCTCAACCTCCTAATTCCACCATTGAGCAACATAGCTTTCCAATGAAGGGTGGGATAACCATGCTTTTTTGAATCTAAAAGGAAAATTATGCTTTGCAAAAGTTGAAATGGAAGTGAAAAAAATAGGATAATGATCAGAACCAATATTAATGATAGTCACCAAAGAACAATTATACTTAGAAATCCAATCAAAAGAGATCAGGGATCTATCCAACCTGACTTGAATAAGATCTAAACCAGTTCTTCTATTGGTCCAAGTGTAATTAATCCCTTGGAGATCCACATCCATCAAAGCTTGATCATTAATAAATTCCATAAGATCTTGTCTTCCCTCCAGCTGCAAAGGAAGGCCTCCCATCTTTTCATCCTCTTTTAAGGGGGTATTGAAGTCTCCCATAATCATCCAAATTTTATCAAAAAAACTTAGTCTATCTTCAGCCAGGCTTCTCCAAAATTTAGTTCTTCCAGCTTTAGAATTAGGCACATAGATATTAGTGATTACCCAAACAAAGTTATCCTTAATATGCTCAAGCAAAACTAAGGTCCTATTAACCCCTGAAGCTATTTCCTTACCTTTAATTGTATTTTGATTCCAAAAGATAGTTGTACCTCTAGAGGCACCCTCCGAACTTATTCCAATTACCCCATTACTTTTGAAAATTCTAATCCTTTCCACTTTATCCTTACACATCTTAGTTTCCTGAATAAGGACTACATCCAGTTTATGATCTGTTACAATATTACACAGCACATCCTACTTATGGGGGGAGTTCAACCCTCTAATATTCCATGAAATTATCTTCATACTTTAACTAGGGATAAATAAAACTCAATGGAGCTTTGTGTTCCGTCAGCACGGCTCTTCCAACTTTCCTGTTCCCTCTGATTCTTTAGAGAGGGTCTTCCCTATTTTTTCCTATGACTTCTAACATCTTCCACCTTCTTATTCTTACTTCTGGTTGAAATACCTCCATTGGATTCTCCATTATTTGACTTGCCTTCTTTGATGTTGATTATTAAATATTTAATATTTAATATTTGGGAAAATTATTTTGACAATAAAATGAGGTTATTGTGTAGGCTATTATTATATTTGATTTAGTTAATTTTATAGATGGATTTAAAAACATTAGTACTATTGCTCAATTAGTTAATTTGAATTCAATGAAATATGTGTTAACAGGATTTCAATTAGTTCATAAACATTTACATACTATTAGGAATGAATATTATCTCTTGATTAGAAATTTGAAGAATATTTGGGGAAAATTTAATTAATTAATAAATAAAGTTGTGATGACTACTTAGGTAAAATTATTTCAGTATTAAACATATAAACATTATATTTGTTGAGTTAATTAAAATAATTTTAGGAACTCGTCCTTTTATCACATAAGTCAACCCTTAGTATAGACAAACTTATTTATCACATCATTTACCGAATAACATTAAGCATTTTTGTATTGTATTAAAAAGCTTCTTGTTGTCTTTTTGCCCAAAAGTTTGGGTATGACATTTTAGTATCAGAGCAAGGTTTTCAACACTAGGAACCTTTCTACATTACAGTTTTCTTTAAATATTATTTTCTTTCAAAAAATTATTATTTATTTATTTATTTACTTTATTTTATTTTATTGATTATTAAGGATGTCGTCGATTACACGACAAGCTCGTAGGTGCGGTAGGGGTCCTAGACATGCTTGCATGGCACGCGAAGATGTTGTGCAGGAAGAGTCAGTTCTAGAATGGAATTAGGTCACTCCTCTCGAAAAACTGGTTGACCCTAACCAAGAAATTTTGGTTGCACTTTAGAACCTGATAGGAATAGTTTAGGATAGACTCCCAACAATAGATCATCAGGTAGAGCACTAGATTTTTGAGAGTCATGGGTCCTCATTTAGGGAGCAGAGTAGGAGTCCATCTCCTAGCCATATAGAGGCTCAGAATGAGCATGTGATTGAGTCAGTCCATCTACCTAAGGCACCTCCAGTTGTGGCACTAGTAATTTTAGAGAGAGCACCCTGTCATCATAGGGATCAGATCAGAGAAGTTTTACATATTCAACCACCATCATTTGTAGGATTTACTGATGGGGTAGAGGTTGAGGCTTGGATATTGAGTTTAGAAGGTGCTTCAAATTATGTCCCTATGAGAGAACTTTGAAGGCACATATTTCTATTCCCCTTTTGAGAGGAATGAATTCCACATGGTGGAGGTAGGAGGAGTATAAGAATTACATAGTTGCAGACATTGTCACTTGGGACATCTTTACCAAGAGATTTAGAGACAGATACCTATCAGAGCACTTTAGGTAGTGCAAGATTGATGAGTTTCATGACCTTGAGCAGAAGGGTCTCTTAGTGTCCTAGTATGAGAGCAAGTTCTTCGAGGTCTTATCCTATGTTGGCTACCTAAAGGATGAGAAGCTACTCGTCAACTAGTTTATCAGAGGATTGAATGCTGGTATAGAAATACTAGTTAGGATGGTAGCTCTAGGAAGCCTTTGGGTTTTCATGGAGAAGACCTTGATATCAAAGGATATTTAGGGTAGACCTCAGGACGTGCAGGATTGACATCAGAACTAAAACCCTATACCTTAGTCTTTTGGGTTTGAGAAACTCCACTGGAAGGGTAATCAAAGACATTATCAAGGTCCTTCAAACCCCCTCCTCTATAGAAGCCATAATAGAATTAGAGGCAAAGGCCTCAATAGGGTTAGTAGGGCTGTAAGCCCAAACAATGGCAAACATAGGGTCTTAGGCACGATCCATGACCACAAGTTCCATACACACCTCCAGCATGGACTCAACAGTCCTCAAGGGGTGGCTACAATGGATCGAGCAGGATAGGAGGACAGGCATACTCTAGGCCACAGGGTGTTCAGTTTTGGACACGTGGTGTTTGTTTCACTTGTGGGGCCATGGGAACATGGGAAGAGAGTGTTCACAGGGTCAGATGGTAGGAAGTCAGCGAATGGTAGGTTCAGAACCTACAGTTGGAGATATCGGTAAGTCCCATAGAGCCTTTGCATTGGTTGACAACCACCAAGAAAAACATCAAGCCACAGTCATAGAGGTCTCAGGTATGATCAAAGGGAGTAGTGTTTCTATCTTGTTTGATTCAGGAGCTACAAATTCTTTTATATCTCCATTTGTTGTCGAGCATTGCGAGCTAGTGGCAACTAGGCAAGGTGTTAGTTGGGAAGTGGAGTTGGCTTCAAGAGCTAGAGTGTTCGTTGAATAAGTGGTTAGGGATTGTCAGCTTCAAATTGGGAGTACAACCACCTTTGTAGAGCTTCGAGTCACACCTATAGGATCTTATAGAAATTTTCTTGGCATGGATTGGCTATACGCCCATAGAGCCAAGATTGATTATTGTCAGAAAAAGATTATGTTGATGATCATGGTACTTCCATAGTATTTTTCAAGATATAGAGACCAGTATCACTTCGTATGATTTACGCTATGCAACTTAAGCAGAGCATGCAAAATGGATGTTGATTATTTTCCATCACCATCAGTGATAGAGAAGAAGAGGATGAGAATGAACCATCGCTTGATGATTATCCTATTCTTAATGGATTTATAGATATGTTTCCTTTTGAGCTACCTGGTATGCCACCTAACATAGAGATTGATTTTCACATAGTCCTTGTACCAGGAGTTGAGCGAGTTTTGAAAGAACCATATAAGATGCCCACTAATGAGCTTAATTAGCTCAAGATGCAGCTTGAGGAACTCTTAGAGAAGGGTCACATTCATCCTAGCATCTCCCCTTGGGGCGCACCAGTCATCTTCATAAAGAAGAAGGATGGATCTCTTCAGTAATGTATGGATTCCAGACAGTTAAACAAAGTTACCATCAAGAAATGATACCCTTTTCCTAGGATTGATGACTTATTTGATCAACTTCAGGGTGCCAAAGTATTGTATTTTCTAAGATAGATCTAAAGTTAGGGTACCATCAACTAATAATAATAGAGAGTGATATCCATAACACCACTTTTCATACTAGGTATGGATACTATGAGTTCACCATGGTTCCATTTAGTCTTAGGAATGCTCTAGTTGTATTCATGAGTCCCATGAATGGTGTATTCCACACTTTCCTTGACCGATTTGTGATTGTGTTCCTCAATGACATATTGATATATTCCTAGAATGAGAAGGAGCATGAGGAGCACTTGAGGCAGGTACTGCAGTGCTTGAGAGACAATCAATTGTATGGTAGTTTGTTGAAGTGTGCATTATTTAGATAAGAGGTTAGATATCTAGGGCATGTTATATTCGGTGATGGGATCTCATTTGACCCATTGAAGATAAGAGCTATTATGGATTGGCCAAGGCCAACTAGTGTGATAGAAGTCAGGAGTTTCATGAGTCTAGCAGGGGTGACCCTTTGTTGAGGGATTCTCTAGGGTTGCACATCCTATTACACCTCTTTAGTGAAAGGGAAAGAAATTAAAGTGGACAAAAACTATGAGAGGTCCTTTCAGGAACTCAAATGGGCACTTACTAGTGCACCTATTCTTATTGTGCTAGATCCCTCGACCAATTTCATGGTATGTACAAATGCTTCCTTGGATGGTTTAGGAGTAGTCCTTATGGAGGAGGGTCAAGCTATAGTGTATGAATCTAGGAAACTTAAGACTCATGAATTTAACTACCCTACTCATGACCTGGAGCTTGCAATAGTGGTGCATGCACTTGTGAGGTGGAGACATTTTCTTTTGGGTCATCATTTTTAGCTTCATTCATATCATCAGATCTTGTAGTACATATTCACTCAGTATAATCTTAATGCTTGTTAGAGAAGATGGATGGAGTTTTTATGTGAGTATGATTTTGATGTTCGCTACATAAAGGTGAAAGAAAAAATAGTTTCAGATGCCTTGAGTAGGAGACGTCATGAGATATGCTCCATGCCTATAGACAGATTTGAGACATCATATATTACAGCAGCTACCAGAGGATGAGTGGCATTTAGAGGTATTCCAGGTAGTGCAATCTTAGGAGACCGTAGAAGGGAAGTATGTAGACTATTAATTAGAGTTTGATGGACTACTACACAATAGAGGGTGCATCTATGTACCTCCTTTTGGAGGGTTGCATGATTTCATTATGATGGAGGCTCATAGAGCTCCTTATGTAGCACATCCCAGAGTTAAGAAGATGCATGCAGATTTGAGACAATTATATCATTGGCCAGGTATGTAGCAATTCATTATTGTACTAGTAGCCTAATGTCTTGAGTGCAAGAGAGTCAAGGCATAGCACCACCATAGAGGTGGGTTGCTCTAGTCTCATGTGATACCAGAGTGGAAGTGGGATACTATATCGATGGATTTTGTCATTGGTCTTCCTATATCATCATGTCATCATGATGCCATCATGGTGACAATTGACAAGTTGACCAAAGTGGCCCACTTCTCATGAGTTTGAACTACCTTCACAACACCAATAGTGGCATAGGTATTCTTGGGTGATATTGTTAGACTTAATGGTGTTCTACGCAAGATTATTTCAGACAGATATTCCCTCTTTGCTTATTTCTTTTGGAAGGCATTATAGGGAGCAATGGGTACCAGACTCAACTTTAGCACAACCTATCATCTAGAAATGAATGGATAGATAGAGAGGGTAAATGAGGTTTTAGAAGAAATGCTCTATATGTACATCCTAGATCATCAAACTAGATGGGAAGAGTACCTTCCTTTGGTGGATTTTTCTTATAATAATGGGCATCACACTTCTTTGGCGATGCCACCATTTTAGGCTTTGTACGACAGACCTTGCAAGACACCTTTGAGTTGGGACCGCATTGAGGATAGAGTATCTATTAGTCTTGAGATAGTTTGTGATATGGAGTAGCAGGTGGATTTGATTAGGCAACACCTTAGAAAGGCACAGGATAGACAAAAGAAGTGTGCAGATGCGAAGAGGATAGATCATAGCTTCATGGTTGGGCATAGAGTCTTCCTGAGAGTGTGACCGCATAAGAGTCCAATCCATTATGGAAAGGTTTCTAAGCTTGCACCTCACTTTGTTGAACCATTTGAGATCCTTGAGAGGATAGGACTAGTTGCATATCATCTACCTTTTCCACCTAGCCTTTCATGCATCCATGATGTGTTTCATGTATCAGTTCTGAGGAAATATATTTATGATGAGTCTCATATTTTAGATTGGGATGCCTTGTAGGAGGAGTCAGATAGGAAGCTAGCTTTGGATCCCATTCACATTTTGGCTTTCCAGACACTAGCTCTTCAAGGCCAAGAGCTGAACTAGGTTAGGGTCCAGTGGGACAACATTATGGGAGGACATAACATGCATGAGATCTCAGTACCCCCATCATTTTGATGAACTTTAGGAAGAATTTCATGCCTAGAGGGGAGCATGTGAGGCCCTACCCAAAGTCGTCATAGCATTGCAGTTATTTCTCATGTTTTGGACCTATTATTGATACTTTATTTTGATGCATTATGGACATAGATTCTATATGACCCAGTGATTAGATAACATTGATATGGTGTATGTCATGTATCTCTAATTTCTAGTTCTATATTTAATGCTAGAAATTATGGATGCATGCTTTATAAATGATTAAATTTCATGATGATTATGATGAGGCCATTGAGTAGATTATTTTATGTGGATTTTACTGGATAATTGGAAACCTAATTATTATAATTGAAATTGTATGCAAGTGTTTGAATTATATTCTTTTCATATGTTAATATTTTATGTGATTTTTGGGATTACTAATGTGAAAAGTGATATGTGTAGGAAAACTAATCCATGTGACCATGGAAACTATTCAAAGAATCAAGCTAAACCTATGTGCATTTGTGAAGCCAAGGGTTGTCCATTTGGAGAGACAACACCTCGTGTGTAATGTATTTTATTTGTAAATGTTTATTCTTGAATGTGTGTTTAAATTGCATTTGTTAAATTTATTAATTCCAAAAAAGGGACATTGTTAGGTGTATTTAAGTATTGTGTAATTGTATGGTGTCACTTGACACGTGTTGTGAAGTGAGTTGGTAGTGACATGTCACTTGTAGGGAAATTGTTTAACCAGTGTGTTTTCCCAAATATCCTAGTATGGTCCCAAGAAAGTCTTGGATAGGGAGCCATTAGAAAGGTCAACTCAAGGTTGACCCATAGCTAAACTTTGGGTGAGTTTCTAGAGGGTTAAACTAACTCCTAAGGTTAGGTTAGGGGAATTTATAAAGGTCCATATGTTATACCTATGAGTAAAGGCCAATTTTAGCTATGTGTCCACTCTTTGGTGACTATCTAGTTACCTCAAAAGTTGAGTTTTTCAAGATGGCAGAATTTCAACTTTTGAGGATCTCACCTAGATTAGACAGCCTTCCATTTGAGTGATATTTTCTCTTCCCCATTTTTCTTTTACCTTTTTGCGTTTCCTTGTTTAGAGAGCTTTTAAAACGTGGGGAAGACCAACCTATGAAAATATTGCACCCTTTCCAACATGATTGAAAAGAGTGAGGAGAGTCTTCTTAGAGAATTGTTTTAAGGGAGAATTTTGATCACCCACTCTCTCTTTTTGGAGACAGAGAATTTTTGTTTAAGTTTGTTTGGGTTTTTGGAGTTGGTGTTGGCATTCTACACTCACTAAGAATGGTTGATGTTGTCATTTATGGCAAACAACCGGTAACAGGTTTCCACAGGTTCACTGACAAACACATATATCCACTATCGGTACAAACAGGAACACTCACCGGCATCCAAAATACACTGGCAATGAAGTATACTGACACTCAGGCTGACATGAGACAATGTTTTATTGATATGGATTATATTATAATGTATTTAATCATTTGTAAGTCAACATGTTGTACTGTATAGACTCATATATGTATGAGATCTTATAGGTCATTTTGATATGATGATGTAGTAATGTAACAATGTGGTAATGCGACATAGTGAATGTATGAGGTAATTATAGAAGATAGTGAGAGGTATTTGGTTAAGGCATCTGACAGAGCTTAAACAGTACTGAATCAAGCATTGCAGATCCTATTTTGAGTAGTATATTATCTTGGATTTAATTATCCATTTTGTAGTTAGTGAGACTCCTAGCCTTCCCGCATGTGTAGGCTCTTGTTGTAAGTAATATTTATTCATATTGGCCAGTGAGTAAATATTGTGGGTGAGAAATCCCACCAAGGTTTTTCCCTTACCTGGTTTCCTCACCAAAATATCTTGTGTTATGGTGTGCATTTATGTTGTCTCTATTATTTCTCTTTACTGCACTATTTCTTGTTTACGGGTATATTAATTTGGGTTAAAAAATTATTAATAAGTTCAAATATTCCATTAACCAGTTAGACACTGATTCACACCCCCTCTCAGTGTCTTTGGGACTATCTTTGCATCTAGCAATTTGTATCAAAGCTTGGTACTCTATTTACAAAAGCCTAACAGCTTAAGGAAGATTCTGAAACCGATACCAATGCAGAATTTGAGATAATAGTTGGAAGGAGGTCTTGAAGATTTTGATGTAGAAAAATTGAAGAATATCAAACTTGAAGATGATTTGAGGACTGCCTAGGAATTCATTAAAGGACTTTAGGAGAACTTGGCTATAGCACAAAACAAGAGAAAGGAACTTCATGAGGAAATGTAGAAACATGATAATAAAAAAGAAACTCTTAAGGATATTGTAGAGAAGCTGAGACAAGAGAATAGTAACATGAGAAATGAAATGCAAGATTTAACCATGAGGCTATGTAAGGATATTGAAGATAGGAAGAAGAATGAAGAAGACTTGACTAGGAGACTTAATGATGGAGCGAATGAAAATATGAGACTTGATCATGAAAATGATATGCTTAAGATAGATCTGATTCACATGTAACAAGATAAAGAGAAGCTTATGAGACAAGTTGGGATTCTACAAAATGAGTTGATCGCTACAAATGAGTACAAAGACAAATTCAAGAAAAGTTTAGAAAGGCTTGATGACATCTAGAAAATACAAATACTTTATGGAGATACAGTTGGACTTGGATTTGAACATGGAGAAAGTTTTGGAACTACAAACAATGAAGATCATAGCAAACTGGTAAGACAACCTAATGCTTATAAATTTAATGGGAAATGTTTTAATTGCAACAAATTTGGTCATAAAGAGAATCAGTGCAGATTTAGAAATAATCAGAATACAAATTCACCCACCAGTAAATGTTCCAAATTTAATAAAGTTGGTCATAACTTAGACAATTGCAGAATGAATGTGAAATGCTATGTTTGTGGTATATTTGGACATTTATCTAATCCATGTATAATGCAAACTGGTCAAGGATATGGAAAAGCTATTGAGAGAAATGATGTGACTTGTTATGCATGTAACAAGATTGGGCATATTGCAAAATTTTGTAGAAGAATGACTATACTGACGAACAATAAAGGATCTAATGAGAAGGGAAAGGAAAAGGTAAATGAAATAAAGAATGAATTTTCAAAACAATGGATTAAGAAGAGAGATTAGAGAGTTGATGAATCTGTCTTTGCACCGGTAGAATAGAGTAACCCTCCACCGGTAGGAGATTCTTCATCTGACTAATCCTTAGAGGGTATGGTAGCAAGTTGAAAATCATGCATTTTACCCTCAGTTGATGGTAAGAAGACATATATCTTCTTTACCAATAGATATGTTAAGATTGCACTTAACCAGAAGTATTTAATATGATTGTTGAAGAAATGTTTGGTTATAAAACACCAAAAAACCCTCATTTCGATCCACCAAGAATTTGAGCATTTAGAGAGTGTGAAATTGAGCAAATGAATTCGAGGCAAAGTAGCAAAGTGTTTTCAACCATTCATAATTTCAAGTAAAAAGGTATTTATCTTTCGAAATGGCATCTTCATCCTTTGTACCTAAATTTATTGCAAACCCTATTGTGGTAGAAAACATTAATTTCCCTAGACCTGTATTTAAAATCATTCCAGAAATTGCCCAGCAAGATGACTCTATTGGAGCCTTTTCTATGATTTTGAAAGGAGTTGCTTTTGTCGAGGACCCAAGGATTTACATTCACTACAACATAGAAAATTTAGGGTCTGATGATTTGAAGAATATGTACAATGATTTTATAACTGATGAACAAGGTCTGATTAAACCGAAGCATAAGATTGTAGAAGACTTAGGATTTGTTGAGATTTTGAGCATTCTTAAATTTCTAAATGAGGTAGTTCATCTTGTTCTAAGAAGAGTTCATGGAGAGTTTATATGGCTTGACTCTATCTTTAAAATAACTAAGGAAGAAGTTAAGGCAATTACTAGTTTACCCTCAACATATCTCTTAGGGTTAATGACATTATTGATGAAAATGTGAGATATGTGAGCATGGTACTTGGTTATAGAGTGACTCATGCAAATAGGTTGAATTTTTTTTCTAGCTTATGTATACATAGTGCATATGAGATGGTTAAGAACAATGCTAAAATTGATATCTCTGAGTGGCTTGAAGATGAATTGATAGATAACTTAAAGAAGATTAAGGGTGACAAGAAGGGAAGATTCCATTTTGGCAATCTACTTGTATGTTTAATGCTTTACTTCACTAAGGAGATACCTGACATTGGTCATAAGGACTTTGCATATGACATATCGATAGGTAGACAAATCATGGAAGGTATTACCAGAATTGGTGCTAACAGTACTGACAGTGTAACAACCTATTTCAAAAAATTTCAAACCCAAATGAAGGCTAGAGAGAGGATACTACAAAGCATAGTGGCCAAGTATGATAAGAATTTTTTTTTGTGTGATCAAACGTGATGAAACATGGATGGAAGTTGTCTCTACTAGGACTATTTGGATAAAGAAGATGAGATATGATGTTGATCTGAATATTCTTGAAGCATATGCAAAGACACTTCTTGATGCCCCTAGAGAACCTTCAAAGGAAATTTTTGGAAATGCTGAAACTATTAAGAGTGTTGTTTAGATGGATAAGGAAAGGAAGAAAAGAGAAAAATTAATTAGAGATGCATCAAAAATGTCTAAGGAAGTTAAGGAGAATGTGATGAACTTAAGTCATATATCAGTTAGTGAACTAGAAGGATTGGAACTGGTAACTCAAGTTTCATTGGTTGTCACTTCTTGGGATACAGATAGTGGTAAAGCAACAAAATTCAAAAGAGTTGAAAGGAAGAAGAGGAAAACTTCACCAGTACCCTCTCCTCCTCCCAAAAGGACTAGAGCTTTGAGGAAGAAACAACAAGCTATAAGGGAGCCTAAGAAAAAGTTAACTCCTAAGAAGAAACTGGATACCCTTACACTGGAGGAATTGGTAAATGAAATAACATAAGAAGTTAATCTTTGTAATATGAATAAAATTTATCATTCTTTCATGGATTCTAAAAAGGAGACAATAGAAGAAAGCATTATTTCATATCTTGACATCTGTAAGAAAGTTTTGATAGAATCTATAGATGATCATCCAAATGACTTGTATTTAAGATTAGAAGCTAAAAGAATGTCAATTATGGAATTAGATAAAAATTTAAAGGTAGAAGCATTGTTGGCTATTCATCCTGTAAATTACAGAGAAGAAATTGATGAACTTATTGTTGAAGCCAACTAGATAGTTTTTGTGAGTGGACACCGGTAGGTCAACCTAATGGCTGGGAGAGTAAAAGAAATTATTGATGAAACTACGGATAGTTGGGATATTTTTTTTTGTTGAAAAAGAAAAGTTAGAGGAAAAGAGTAGACAAAAATTGGATGTCTTTTGCAAAGGTATATCAGAAGGACAAAGGTAAAGGTAAGATTGGTAGTGTACCTATTTTAAAGATCAAAGATAACCTTTCTCCACCACCATAGGAGACCCCCCCAATTATAGTTGAAGCACCGGTACATAGACAGTCAACTAAATAAGAAAACTGAGAAAATAACAGATGATGACATTAATCTTGATATTGAAATTATTTTCACTATGAATGTAGATACACAAGATTTTAATATAGTTGTGGATAAAGATACTTCAGAGGTTAAGGCAGCTGATTTTAAGAACATTGAGATCTCTGAGTCATTGTTTTAACACTATTGACTCTCAGAACACTGAGATACAAGGTGAAGCTAAGGAAACTAACACTGAGAAACTGGTAGACATATACAAACTGAGAAACCAACATAAATTGTTAATAAAGAGGAAATAAATGTTGGACACAAGGAATAAATTGTTAAGGTAATTGGTCAAGTATCTGTTGAAAGGAAAGAACCTAGCACATCCACTGCAGATTTTAGACCTACTAATGTAATAGATGTTCTCTTGGATTCAATAAGAAGCATAACAGATTGCAATGCCTTAGCATATAAGGCTATTGATGATACATTGCCTATTTTGCAAATGGTTGCACTGATCTATAAGATAGATCATATTAAAGATTCTTTAGGTAAATTGGATGCATTGTCTAAATTTATTGCTTCAAATGTTATAACTGTAGATAAGGTAAATGGGGAAACCATTAAGGAAAGAGTGAATAAAGAAAAAGGTGAATTCTTTGAGAAAACTATTAAGGACTGTACTAAGCATTTTGATTCCTTATTACCGACACCTAATTCAACAATTTTTGAGAATAAGGATTTGTATAAAGAAGCTTGTAAGCCTCACCACCTCACAGAAGATATTGATGAGGAGATCAAGAAAACATAGGAGGAGATAGATGACATTGTAGATAATATGATAGGTTCTTTGGAACTTACTTTACCTTTTGAATAAGAAATGACTATTTTTGAAGAAAAGATAATGAAACTTGAGCATGAAAAAGAAAGGATAAGGTTGAAGGCCTAGGAGCTGAAAAACAAACTTGATCCTAGATTGGACCATCTTATAACTCAGTGGTTTGAACTACCAAAGGCAACAATTTCTAGAGAATGGTCACTGGAGCAACAAATGCACTATCTAACCGGCATGATCCAGTAGGTAGTAAGAAATTCATGCAAAGCTTGAATCTAGTTTTGGCGGATATTTTTTCAAATTGTATATAACTGGTTGTAGGCTATGAGGTAGCATTTTTGTATTCTTTGATTCTTTTTGACATCCTTTGTCATTGATGTCAAAGGGGGAGTAGTATGGAGAAAAATGTATGAAGAAAAATGCATAGAAGAGATCACTTGCTTAGGGGGAGCACACTTCTTTCCGGATTTCAGTTGTGGATAATAGTTTTGGATTTTTTTCATGAGTGTTACCATCAATGCAAAAGGGGGGGATTGTTGGCATTCTACACTCATTGAGAATGGTTGATGTTGTCATTGATTGCAACCAACCGGTAACGGGATTCCACAGGTTCACTGACAAACATAGACATCATCTACTGGCATTGGTAGGCGAATTCATCGGCATCTAGAATACACTAGCATCAAAGTATACTAGCACTCAGGCCGACATGAGACAAAGTTTTATTGATATGGATGGTATTATAATGTAGTTAATTATTTGTAAGCTGACATTTTGTATTGTATAGACTCATATATGTATGAGATCTTATAGGTGATTTTGGTATGATGATATAGTAATGTAACAATGTAGTAATGCGACATAGTGAATGTATGAGGTGATTATAGAAGATAGGAAAAAAAATTTGGTTAAGGTATTTGACAGAGCTTAAACCGGTACTGAATCAAGCATTGCAGATGCTATTTTGAGTAGTACATTATCTTGGATTTAATTATCCTTTTTGTAGTTAGTGAGACTCCTTTGTTGAGAAGTGAGCTCTAGGTTGTTGGCCTTCCTGCATGTGTAGGTCCCTGTTGTAAGTACTATTTATTCATATTGGCCAGTGAGTAAATATTGTGGGTCACAAATCCCACCGAGGTTTTTCCCTTACTAGGTTTTCTCGTGAAAATATCTTGTGTTATGGTGTGGATTTTTCTTGTCTTTGTTATTTCTCTTTACCATACTATTTATTGTTTACTGATACATCAATTTGGTTTAAAAAGTTATTAATAAGTTCAAATATTCCATTAACCGGTTAGACATTGATTTACCCCGCCCTCTCAATGTCTTTGGGACTATTTTTGCA
The DNA here is from genome assembly GCF_030272615.1 of Cryptomeria japonica. NCBI lineage: Eukaryota > Viridiplantae > Streptophyta > Pinopsida > Cupressales > Cupressaceae > Cryptomeria > Cryptomeria japonica. The sequence continues at coordinate 90,281,929 of NC_081415.1, forward strand.
TCTAACAATTGGATCTTCTAAGTATGGATGAGGAAAGAGATTAATCGATTGAGAAACTCTTCTTCAACTTCTCCTCATTTCCTTTTTTGTAGATTTAAGGTTGCTAGAATTTTATCCTTTTAAATGCTTTTATTGTCAATGTGAAAATGATTGTATCTGCTTTTGATGTTGTTTTCTTTGTAGTTTTTTTGGGAAATTTATCTTGAGTCCTTCTTTGTGTTTTCCTTGTTTGTTGAATGATTTTTGTTTTTGGGTGTTTCAAGGCTAGACTAACCCTTGGGAGGGTAGAGTAGCCTTGGGGGTGAAGGGTTGCTTGATAGCCTAAGAGTGTAGAGACTCTCTTCTTGGAAGAGAGAGATACACAAGGGTTATGGGACCCTTGCTGTATTTTATTTTTATATTATTTATGCAAAGGGGGTCATAAGGGGATATTTTGGGCTTGTATGCCATGGGGGACATAAGGGTATTTTGGGACAAGCATATGGCTTGTGCTGGTTCTATTTTGGTAGGCTTACAAAGGCATTGTATTCTCCATATTGAAGATTCTCCTCTAGGTACTTGGTCAACCTTCACCCCTCAAAGAAATAGTCACTTGGTGACTTCGTTTATCCTTGGGTTGGGAGTTCTAACGTTGTGAGTCTTTCTTGTGTTGTGTTTTCATTGTTTGTATCCCATTTAGCCTTGGTTCTCCTAGCTCGGGGGTGGCTTCATGGAAGCCTAGGTTGGGAGGTGAGCCTCCATGGTCACAACCTACAAATATTATTGCAGGTTTTCTTGGGAATAAAGAGTGGTGTGGAGTCTACTTGCAAGTTCCTATTTTAATATATTTAGTTTCAAGAAAAGAAATGTATTTTGACAAGCCCTCATTTGGTAGAAATGAAGAGGCTTGAGTTTGTAACCTCTCTATTTTGTGTAAAGGAAATAGTGAAGGAACAAATATATTTTTACTTGAGTAGTTCATTCAAAGAAATAAAGAGAAAAGCAAGGCATTTGAGTTATTTCTTTATATTGTATATTGCTTGAAAAAGATGGAAAGAAATATGTTTTCTATTTTATTAGTTAATAAAAGATATGCATGTTGGAAATGGAAAAGAAAGTAGATAAATATTTAAGTTGTTTCATTTTGTTATTCTTGTGAATCTACAAAAATAAGTGTCCGAAATGCAGTTATAAATAAAAAGGAAATGTTATTGGTGTCTATAGTTTTTAAAAAGAAATGTAGGAAAAATAATTTTTAAGTGTTAGTTTAAATCTTCTTTTAAATTTTCATCTTGTTTCTTTATTGATCAAAAAGAAATGTGAAAGAATTAGTTATAGCTACAAAATAGATTATTTCTGTTAAACTTTATATTATGAAAAAGCAAAGTTTAGAGGCATATTTTGATCTATGCATTCTTATGTTAAAAAATAAATAAAAGAGATTCATTCTGTTTATTTTTCATACTTGCTCTAAGCTAGTGTAATAGAAAATAAAAGTACAGATTTAAGAATATAAACACACACACACACACACACACACACACACACACACACACACACACACGTTAAACATTATAAACACCTATTATTCTGCATCAATCCAATCTATTGTTATAAGAAAAAAAATCAATATATATGTTGCTGCATCTAAGTCAAAAAAAAGAGATTTCGTATATAATTAAATCAAAATTTTACATACATTTAATTTTTTTATTAAATAGATCAGATTATTTAAAATATTTGTACATGAATATATATATATATATATATATATATATATATATATATATACATATATATATATACATATATATACATATATATATATACATATACATATATATATATACATATATATATGTATATATATATATATACATCTACATATATACATATATATATATATACATATATAAATGTATATATATATGTATATGTATATGTATATATATATATGTATATGTACATATATATGTACATATATATGTATATATATATGTATATGTATATGTATATGTACATGTACATGTACATGTACATGTACATGTGTGTGTGTGTGTATATATATATATAAAATACCCTAAAAATGGTCATCTAAACCATGAGCCCCTAATCTGGACAACGTCACCAAGGTCCTAACCAAAGACAATTAAATAAATATTGAGCACATTAATTAATTCTTTAATCATCAAATGTCACATGGCAAATCAATCACTCAATATTAATTAGATATTTATTTAATTAATTAAATCATTCCAAGTAAATTATTTTAAAAAATTATCCTATTTATTTTAATTGAATATCCTAGCATATTTAATTAAATAAATCAATTTGCCATAAATCTTCAAGAAAAGGAAACAAATCAAGAAAGAGGAATTTGAAATTATGAGCACAAATCTTCAAAGAAGGAAACAAATCAAAAAAGGAATTAATTGACAAAAAAGAATTAAAAATTGAGAAAAGAAATCAATTGGCGATAATCTTGAAAAAAACAAATTGATAGATAATCTCAAAGAAAACAATTAAAACAATTAAATATTAAAATTTATTGAAATGGAGGATAAATCAGTTTTTTCTTGATTTTATCTTAATTTTAGTTCAATTTCCTTTAAAACTGAGAAAAGCATTCAATCACATCAATTCACCTGGATTGTGCTTTCTCTTGGAAAATCTTGACTGCTCAGCATCATTTGATCTTAGCCTTTGGTTTCTTTCTGAATTTTCTATAAATTCAGGCTCTCATCTCTCATTCAAAAAATCCTAGAGAATGTATTCTTATTATGTTGTTTTTGCTCTAGGTTCATTGAGAATTTTCATTGAGATTTGCATATTAGTTATTTTGTATTGCTTAAATCATTTAGCTTAAATATTCATATATTGCTTAAATCATGTTAGATTAATCTTGCATATCTAGCTTAAATCTTGCATCCATCTAGTTTGAATTCATGCTCATATAGATTAAATCCTTCATTTATGTGTTGTCTAGTCACTGGATAGCTTAGCAATCTGAGAGAAATCTAAACTTGCATCTACTAGAACGCAATGGGTCATTTTGTTATGGTTCTATTATTCATTGATTATTGATTTACTAACCATGCATCTAATGACTTAATTGAAGTGTTGTGTATTCTAGATATAGATACAGGTCCACTTTTCACACACACATTTTTGGCACCCATGGTGGGGCTCGAACCCACAACTACAAGATTTCTAATGTTTCCTGAACAAATTTAATGTTTGGTTTTTATAACTAATAAACATTTGTTAAATTTGCAAATAAAAATCTTTCTTTTTCCTTGTTCTTATGTGACAATCAAAAATGGTCTCGGTTTGGAAGGCATAACGTTTTATTGAACAATTCGATCTAAACAAAGTTTGGATATGTTGTTTCAAACCAATTTTTATACCTTTTCACCGACGCAATTGTCCAAAAACATTCTGGTTTGAATGTTAAGGATGACAGAGTGAAGTACTATCATTTTACTTAGTATTTTGTGACAGTAAAAAATGGTCTCAATTCGGAGGGCATAACTTTTTATTAAACCATTGGATATAAACAAAATTATAATATGTTTTATAAAACCATGTTTTCCACATTTCCACCAAAGATATTTTCCAAATTATCTCTAGTTGAAAAGTTATAAATGATAGAGTTCAGTACTATCAAAACTGTCATAACTAGGATAGTCATAAAAAATGAAAATTCTTGTTACATTAGTTTAATTTACAGCTTGCATGATAGAATTTTCTTTTGATGATTTTTTTAATATTATTTTGGAAACTAATTTTGAGTTTTTAATGTTTGCAAGATGCTTGTCAAACAATCTATCAATCAAACATATGCCTACCAAAGAATCAAGAAGAAAATGACTACTAACATATTGGTTCTGTAGGTTGCATAAGGAGAATCAACTAAACATTGTGTATTCATTTAGTATTTTCTTAGGCACTTAAATTTCTATTTGGTTAAAGAACAAATCTATCTTTCATGTTTTCAAAAAAATCCAAGAGGTAGGAGAGTATGCTCTTGTCTTTTATAGACAATCAGAAATCTAGACCCTTGAAGCTTTTTTCTAAGTTTTGAGATTTGTGTACTGTTAGCAGGCCTATCACAGTGGGAAAAGTAATCACCCTATGAGAATGACCCAAGTGAGTACAACTAGACCTGAGCATTCTAACTCACTCTAATAAATAGGCCTCTGGTGATTAAAGTCTCAGAGGATGGGATTATTTGAGTTTTCTCTTTGAGATCTCTCATATCGAGCATTTTGTAGGGCCTCACGGTCTCAATCACATCTACGTGACTACAATTTGTTTTGGTACCTTGTTGGGATATAGGCCTCAATCATGCTTGCATGACTTCAAGGGGTAATTTCAAATGAAATTCTTGACTAAGAACTATAAGATAGAAGCTACCTGATTCACCTCTAAAAGGTTGATAATCTTTGTGCAAGAGAGATAGTAACTCTCCCAAGAAACTTATCATATCGTACCCCCATTAGCATTTGGAGTTGGCTAATATGGCATTGAGAATCCATTGTGTGAGACTCAGTGGTCATATTTTGATTAGCTATTGGGTGTGTACCTAAGTCAGCAAGCAAAGGTTTTCTTCTCTAAGCCAACTTCCATAGGGTTAGCATGCTATGATTGAATTATTATATATCTTGTGCGTTTTCTATGTTTTCATCCCTAAAACTAAAACTGGAATACCAAAACTGGAGAAAACAACAAATGAAATCCGTGATAAACTATGTCTATGTCTAAACTGGTCTCTTTCAGTCATCGAAACATTAGTCCTTATCAAAAATTAGTAGTCGTCAGTCATTGAAACTCTGTCTATCAGAATCTCATCTTTGTCCAATCCTTCATCATATGAATTCCTGATCTTGTTAGTTAAAATAGCCAAAATTGCCCAAATCAGTCTACAATGAGCATAAAATTGGTTATCATCCTCTTGAGTATAAACAACCTTGATAGTGTACCCCTGCCATTGTGTTGCATGATTTTGTCGATCATCTCTAAGCTAGTTCAAACAAACATCTTATCAAACCTAAGCTAACTTAGATAATGTCTTACATAGGATAGATCATTCTTGAAACCAGACCAGATCTTAGTTACTTCACTCAATCACTATGTTAAATAAACAACTAGCTCCAATTTGATCTTGACTTCTATAACACATCTAGCTCTCGGTCCCATCAGTTGTAAATGCTTGTTCAAACCAGAAGTTCTTCTAAATTTTTTGACAAAAGTAAGAATCTCACAGATACCTTAGCTCCAATTCCCATGGCTACCTTTGCTCAAATGCTTCAACATATCAAGAAAGAAATATATGACATGGAAATCCAACAAAATAAATCAATGACTCCATTTGAAAAACAAATATATGATATCAAGTGTGAGAAACTTCAAGGAATGCTAAAATGATTATGTGATTTGACAATTGCATACCAACAAATAATTGACAATCAAAGACCAAATCTCATACAAGATCACAAAACACCTTCACCAAGACAAAAAGACATCTATTCCCTAGATAGACAGTTTACACCTTTGGGGCAATCTATTGAGTCAGCTTTGGAAGAGCTTATTAAGAACAATCTTATCATATTGCCTAAAAAGACCATATGGGGATGTGAAGTTTGGCATAATTATTGTGCATATCATAGACAAAATGAACATAAGACTTTGATGTGTATGGAATTAAAACATAAGATTCAAGATCTCATTGATAACAGTGTCATTGAAATTGAAGATCCTAATGACTCACCTAAAGAAAAAGAAGGAACTACTTCTAAGAAGGATCAAAATCATGAACCTATGACTAGCAAGGCTCCATATGTGGCCTCCATCCCTTCCATGATGCCTTCATCTCCTAAAATGTCTCAACAACAATCCATACCATCTCCTTCAAATAGTGAAACTTCCCATGTTTACCTTCAACGACTACCTCCTATGGAAATCCAAGTTAATCCCAATATTGATACAAGTTCCTATAAATATTTAAAAATCCTAGATCATATGCCATCATGCACTCCAATTCCAAATGTACCCACTCCAGGGAGTCCCACTCAAAAATATTCCCCTATTAGGTCCCAGAGATAACTGAGAGGGAGGGGTGAATTAGTTATCAAATAAATTTACACCAAAAACAACTTAACCAACTTTAATGCTTAATATCAGTAAACCAGTCTTTATGTCGGTACACAATTTTATTAGTTAATTGCAGCACCGGTAAAGATTAATGCATGAAACAGAAAGACAATAACATCTAAAACACATAACACCAATATTTGTACGTGGAAACCTTGTAAGGGGAAAAAACATGGTGGGAAACCTTACTCACAATGAGATGATACTACTGTAGATAGTATGTGTATACAAATGGGGTTTGTACATGCAGAAAGGCCAAGCACCTAGAGCTCACTACTCAAATATAAATAGGAGTCACACTGACTACAATTGGATGGTTAAATCCAATAAGGATGTACTACTCAAATTAGCATCTTACTATGCTGGATTCAGTACCAGTGTAGATCTGATTGTCTTCACAAAAAAACCTCCTTCAACCTTCAAATGATGTCTATGTGTATAGCTCTGCTTGTTCTCACATATACCTTCACACAATTCTTTTTCGCATCCCTCATCCGATCTTACAAATAAGATCTTACATTTATATCATAACCTAAGACCAATTTTAGTAGGTCGGCTCTAAACGATATTACAATAAAACCAATTTACAAATAAAACAATGTCTGATGCAATAATTGATTCAGCATGTCAGCTTAATGCAATTACAACATTAATAAATCATCTCCATAGTGTGCCATGCTGATCTGGAATAGATAAGCTTACTGGTGTATAGCTTGGACCTATTTGCCGGTAACAGCAAATATGTAAGCATGAATATGCCAATGAATAAAACTCCAAGACAAAGTGTACAATTGATGTCTTTGACATAACCAAGTGTTTTCTATGCCATTCCAAGTGCCACTGAACATCATATCCTATCGGTGTACCAGATATCAGTGACTATGCATAAGTCACTTGCTTGCCCGTGAATGTTGTTGATTCTCCAAAGTGCTAGAGTTGATAAGTGTTAGTAGGTGTTGACATCAATGACAAAACCATACTAAAATACCAACAATCTCCCCCTTTGGCATTGATGGCATCACAAGATGGAAAAACCATCAAAGTGCAAAAACAATAATGCCAAATACCAAAAACCAACAATCTCCCAAAAAGAGATCATAACCAGAAATCAAAATTCAGATATAAAAAATCTCTCCCCAAAGTAACAATCTCTCCCCTTGAGAGTGACATGAATCTTTTTTTTTTTTCCATATACCAATCTCGCCCACTTTGAAATCAAATGCCAAAGCAATATAAAAACTATTTTTTAGATACAAAATACCAACCAATTCACTATACCAATTACTCCCCTTGAGAAGTAGCTTTCTCATCAAAGCCAGAGTAAAAGATTTCTCTGTTAATTCTATCGGTTGATGAAAATCATCAACTGTCTAAGTCTCTACCAATGGGGGCATGACCCCAATCTGGTCTCTTAGATATTCAAAAGTCTCCTTAGGTAGAGGTTTAGTGAAAATATCTGCAATCTGCTCTTTAGTATTCACATAAACCAGTTTTATTTCTTTTGCTTCAACATTCTTTCTTAGAAAATTCAATTTGATAGAAACATGTTCGGTTTTAAAATGTAATACCGGATTCTTAGATATATCAAGTGCTGCATTGTTATCACAATAGATAGTAATAGGTTCCTTACATTTTACCTTTATATCCTTCAACATTTTCTTAAGCCATAGTGCCTGTGTACAGTTAGTTGCTGCTACAACATATTCTAATTCTGTTGTTGATAAAGATGTACAACTTTGTATATTACTCAACCAAGAAATTAATCTGCTTCCAAGAAAAAATACTCCACCGGTGGTGCTTTTTCTATCATCCACATCTCCTGCCCAATTTGTATCTGTGTATGCACATAATTCAAAGTTTTCATCTCTAGGATACCATTATCCAGGATTTGTAGTGCCTTGTAAGTATCGAAAAATCCTTTTTACTACTGATTCATGATTTTCTCTAGGATTACTCTGAAATATTGAAACAATACATACTGCATTCATAATATCAGGTCTTGTTTGTGTCAAATATCGTAAACCTCCTATCATAGATTTGTACCTAGTCGGATTAATAGGTGTAGATTCATCCCTTAGTGATAATTTGTCATTTGTAGTCATAGGTGTTCTTACTAGTTTAGAGTTCTCCATCCCAAATTTATTTAGTAACTCCTTCAAGTACTTGGATTGACTCAAGAATATACCTTTATCAGTCTGTGAAATCTGCAATCTTAAGAAGAATTTTATTTCTCCAATCATAGACATTTCAAACTCTTATTGCATTTTAATAGAAAACTCTTTACATAATCCATCTTCTCCTGCAAGGATTATATCATCAACAAAAACTTCTATAACCAAGATGTCATCATTAGTCACTATAATATAAATTAGTGTTAGCATTACCTTTAGAAAAACCAATCTTCAAAAGATACTTATCCAATCTTGCATACCAAGCTCTTGGAGCTTGCTTCAACCCATACAAAGCTTTCCTTAATCTGCAAACCATATCTTTGTTACCTGTCAAAGAAAATCCATTAGGTTGTTCAATGTAAACTTCTTCAATATCTCCATTCAGAAATGCACATTTAATATCCATTTGATATACTTTGTAGTTCATTTGTGCTAGAAAAGCTAAGAATAATCTGACTGCCTCAATTCTAGCTACTGGTGCAAAGGTTTCATTATAATCAATCCTTTCTTTCTAAGTATATCCCTTACACACTAGTCTTGCTTTATTTCTGATTACCTTACCATCTTCATTAAGTTTGTTTCTGAATACCCATTTTGTTCCAATCACATTTTTGTCTTTAGGTCGGGGAACTAATATCCAAGTGTTGTTTTTCTCAATTTGTTCTAGTTCCTTTTCCATAGCTTTAATCCAGTGTTTATCTTCACATGCCTCATTAACTGATGATGGTTCAATTTGAGAAATAAGACATACCTCTTCATTTTCTAGTCTTTCTCTTGTCATAACTCCTTTATACTTGTTTCCAATTATTTGATCTTCAGAGTGATTCAGTCTTACATACTGAGGTGTCTTTGTTTGATGTTGTTCCTCAATTACAGTGGAATTTTCAGATGATACCGATGTAACTAGATCTTCATTCTGTACTAGTGGATTCAATATAGATTCATCTATCAGAATCTCTATTGCCGGTTCAGAGTCTATATACCTTGAAGTTCCTCTGAATTGTTCATCAATCTTTACATTTGTACTCTCAATAATTTTCTACAATCTTTTGCTAAAACATCTATATGCTTTGCTCTTAGATGAATAACCAAGAAATATTCCTTAATCAAATCTAGGATCAAATTTGTCAATATAATCATCTCTTCTAATATAGCATTTAGTTCCAAATATCCTGAAATATTTAAGAGTAGGAGTAATACCAAACCATAGTTCATGAGGGGTCTTACCGGTTTCTCCTTTGATGTGAACTTTGTTGAATGTATAGACCGTTGTGCTTACTACCTCTCTCCAATATACATGTGGTAGATTTTCTTCTAATAACATACTTCTAGCTGCATCCAAGATAGCTCTATTTTTTCTTTCTACAACTCCATTCTGCTGTGGTGTCTGGGGTGTTGATACCTGTCTTCTGATTCCATTCACTTCACAGAATGCATTAAATTCCTTAGAAGTAATTTCTCCTCCTTGATCTAATCTCAGACATTTTATTTTCTTACTGGTTTCATTCTCTACCATTTCTTTAAACAATTTGAACTTCCCAAGTGCTTCTGATTTTTCTCTGAGAAAAGTAACCCACCACATTCTAGAATAGTCATCAATGATTAGCATAAAATATCTATCACCTTGTAAACTTTTAGTTCTAGCTAGACCACATAAATCAGTATGAATTAAGTCAAGAGCATTATTAGATTTTTCTGGAATACTTTTAAAAGTAGCTCTAACTTGTTTTCCAAATTGACATTCCTTACATACCAGATTGTGAGGCTTAACAATCTTTAGTAATTCTCTAACTACCTTAGTAGTGCTGATCTTTATCATGCAATCAAAATTTACATGACAAAGTCTCTTATGCCATAGCCAACTTTCATCAATATGTGCAATCAAGCATGTCTTTTCATTGTTATTCAGATGAAAGATATTACCTCTAGTTTGATTACTGGTTGCAATTTCCAAACTAGATCTGTTCATAATTTTGTATTTTCCATTCTTGAATTGTAACTGAAATCCTTTTTCAACTAATTGACCAACACTCAAAATATTATGCTTTAAACCTTCCACATAGTAAACATTGTTAGTGTTGTGCTTACCATCAAGAGATGTTGTACCTTTACCTTTGATCAAACAAGCTTTTTCATCTCCAAATCTTACTAAGCCTCCATTATATTCTTGAAAAGTCAAGAATTTTCTTTTATCACAAGTCATATGATATGAGCATCCTAAATCAATGATCCATTCATCCTTAATTTCAATTTTAGCTGCCAAGGCCTGTTCTACTGGTTGAACAGTAAGTGTTGGTTGATCCTCTGTTATAGTAACACAAACCCATCTGTTGTCTGCTGGATCCTCATTAGAATCATCACTGACTCCTTCATCAGCAAGACAACAAGATTTGTCTTTATTCTTCTTAAATTGTATCTCTGATATTCAAGGTTAGGTTTGTATGTTCTCTTATCTTCTTCTCTTAGTGTAGGATGTCTATCAGGGCATCTTGAAGCCATATGACCTATATTATTATAGTTAAAGCATTTAAAGGGTGCTTTACCTTCATACTTACTTCCAACTGGACCTTTAGGCATTTTTCTCGCAACTAGTGCTTCGAGTTCTTCAAGTTCTTCATTTTCTCTCCTTTCTTCAAGTTATCTTGCATAAAATGCTTTCCAATCAGACTTGTCAAATGATGGTGCAAATGATGTTGATGCCTTAAAAGCTAAATCTATCTTTATAGTGGCAGCAGGACCAAATTCCTCTATTTCAATGGCTGAAAGTTTTCCAATCAATGTATCTCTAGTTACTGATGTATTAGGCATTGTTCTTAACTCATTTATAGCAGTAACCTTCATTTTATATGTCAATGGCAATCCTCCTAAAACTTTTGAAATAATTTCATCTTCACTTAAGGTTCCTCCACAACATTTAATACCCAAAACAATTTCATTAACTCTTTCCATTAAAGCAGAAATCCTTTCATCTTCTTCCATTTTTAGATTTTCATACCTAACCTAGAAGCTTTCAATTTTTGCAATTTTGACTGTGGAATCTCCTTCATTTAGTGTTTCCAAATGATCCCAAATAGCTTTAGCAGTTGATCTATCTGATAATCTCATGATTTGCTGATCTGATAATGTGCTCAAAAGTGCTTCTCTTGCTTTGCAATCATTTTCCTCATCTTTAGCCAAGGTAGGTGGATTAGGCTGGCCTTGAGTAGGAGTAGTATAGCCATTCTTTTTAATTTCCCAAATGTCCTTTCCAATGCAATTTAGATGTGTTTCCATTCTGATCTTCCATATGCCATAGCTGGTTCCATCAAGTTTAGGATTGTCCTTCCTAAAACACTTAGTAGACATTGGATCTCCTCAAGCTATTAAACTTCTGCAAAAGAGGACTAAGCTCTGATACCAATTGTTAGGTCCCAGAGACAACTAAGAGGGAGGGGGGGGGGGGTGAATCAGTTGTCAAATAAATTTAAACCAAAAACAACTTAACCAACTTTAATGCTTAATACCACTAAACTAGTCTTTATGTTGGTAGATAGTTTTATCAATTAATTGCAGTACCGATAAAGATTAATGCATGAAACAGAAAGACAATAACATCTACAACACATAACACCAATATTTGTACGTGGAAACCCTATAAGGGGAAAAACCATGCTGGGAAACCTTACCCACAATTAGATGATACTACTGTAGATAGTATGTGTATACAAATGGGGTCTGCACATGCAGAAAGGCCAAGTGCCTAGAGCTCACTGCTCAAATACAAATAGGAGTCACACTAACTAAAATTGGATGGTTAAATCCAATAAGTATGTACTACTCAAATTAGCATCTTACTATGTTGGATTCAGTACTGGTGTAGATCTGATTGTCTTCACAAGAAAACCTCCTTCAACCTTCAAATGATCTTTGCATGTATAGCTCTTCTTATTCTCTCATATACCTTCACACAATTCTTTTTTTCATCCCTCATCTAATGTTACAAATAAGATCTTACATTTATATCATAACCTAAGACCAATTTTAGTAGGTCAGCTCTAAAAGATATTACAATAAAATCAATTTACAAATAAAACAATGTCCGATGCAATAACCAATTCCACATGTCAACTTAATGCAATTAAAACATTAATAAATCCTCTCCATAGTGTGTCATGCTGATCTGGAATAGATAAGCTTCCCAATGTATAACTTGGACCTATTTGCTGGTAATAGCAAATATGTAAACATGAATATGCCAATGAACAAAACTCCAAGACAAAGTGTCCAAACGATGTCTTCGACATAACTAGGTGTTTTCAATGTCAGTCCAAGTGCCGGTGATCATATTCTGCTGGTGTACCAGATACCGGTGACTATGCATAAGTCACTTACTTGTCGGTGAATGTTCCTGATTCTCCACAGTGCCTGAGTTGATAAGTGTTAGTAGGTGTTGACATCAATGACAAAACCATACCAAAATACCAACATCCCCATCATACCAAGATATGAACACCTTCCAAGAATCCTCCATGCATATAAAAAAAACTACCTCTTCCTTAGAAATGGCTTCATGTTAAGAGGATAATCTAGAAAATGAAAGAATAAGTCCTACCATAAATCAAGATCAAGACACCAAAACTCCTCAATCCTATCTAATGATTGAAAAAGATCTTGTTTCCCTAGAATCCCATGATGATCCCCTAATACCTTTCCATTTCTTCCAAGATGAACTCCTTCCATCTCAAGAGAAAATCATCATTCCAAATCCCATTCCTAATCCACTTCCTAAGAAATATCATGATGCCTCTTCCACCTTTTCAAATGATCCTATTCAAAATGAAGAGTCAAACACCCGTCCTGCTCTATGCAATGGTCCTCTTCCATGTCAAGATCAAAGTATCCCTTCATCTCCTTGTCATAATCCTCCATGTTCACTTCATGATTCCATCATACCTTGAGGGCCACCTCCACCTCAAAATGGACTTGCCTCTAGCATCCAAAGTAAGAAGAAACGCTTTGTTAAAAAGATCTTTTAAAGCATGCATTATCAAAGAAAAGGGTTAGACATTCATGAACATGGTATATTAGAACCCCCTGCTATAAAACAAAATCTTGATTATAATGGATACATTTCTCACTCTCAAGATGTTGGTATCCATCATAAATCCTATATTTCTCCAGTTAAATCCAAATACACACCTTCTCCTTCACACCTTCCATCCATTCTAGGTCCCTATATCCCTCCATCCCTTATACGGGATCAACAAAGGAACACATCTTCGAGTACCTTCCATCCATCTAAAAGACCTTCATATCATTCCTATCCATCCACACATTCTCATCTACCTCCAAGCAATTTGGATGCCAAGCATAAAAGTCATAAGTCAAGTAGTCCACATGTATTCAAGGATCAGCATGTCCCATATAATCGATATGTCAAAACAAAGAAAAATACAAAATGCCACAAAGGCCCATAAAGAAAGAAGAAAATTCAAAAGTTATATGGGTTCCTAAGGCACTTGTACAAGCAATGCACTCTAAGGAACTACAAAAGCATGAAAAAATAAAAACCATGTGGATCCCTAAGCGATTGCTTGAAGCATGACAGTTTAAAGAAAAATAAAAATTGACATCAAAAATTGTTGTTCCTCCATCCAAACCTTGTGAGTCTATTCCTCCATCACCTCCTTCATCCATTTTGGGTTCTTATGCCCCAAAATTTCTCCTCCATCCAATTCTTAAAATCTGAGATTCACTTCTCCTCCATATGTCCACCATCCCTCAAGGTGTGTGCCAATGTTGATCTTTCCAACATTTCCATCTAGCCATACACAATTCTTCCAACATCCCATCCATTATCCAACACCTCTTTTTCACCCTTCCATCCCTCTTATCCAATCCTTTGCATAAATCCTTACCCCAGTTTCATTTCATTATCCTACCAACATCTTTGAGCATACCTTCATAGCCATGGTCTATTGCAACTCATATTCTAAGGGTACCATCCAAAGAAGCAAGACGTTGGGGTACTTCTTCCATCCCCTAGCATGCCTCCACTACCTTCCAAAAAGAAGAAAGAAAAAATGATGAAAAAAGTGAAAAAAATTAGAAAAAAAAGTAAAGAGAAATGAATTCATCCTTGTGTGAAAACCACTTCTTGTGGCACCTTGGTCAAGTACCATGATGAAAGCCTGGCAAACAAGTGTCATGTGTAATCCATTATCCTTTTGCACTTTACATTGGGGGCAAGTTCCATCCATGTACATCCATCTATTATCCTTCTTCCTCCATTATCCTTCATCCTCCATTATCCCTCATTCGCTCTATCTACATTCATATCCCTTTTCCACATTTGATCTTGACAAGGTTAAGGATCTTTGTAGGCTTCATGTGTCTTATATATTACACTTGATCTAGACCCTTTAGCTCCTCTCCATTGCTCTCTTACATCCTTCATTACTCCCTTTTGATCTTGCTTATCATATCTACCTCCTATCTGAATCTATCCCTTGATCTTGATCAACACTATGGAAAAAATGCAAAACCATACTTTCCACAAACCTCTTGACATGGCCACTTCTTTGGACCATATGATATTTGTTACACCATATCCTTGCTTTACATTGCTAAAATCCTTGCTTTACATAGCTATATTTGGTTCTTGTGCTTGGATTAATGTTGTGAGATAGTCCTTGAAAGCATCCACCATCATTCGCTTATCCATTCATGTACTCAAAATCCCTTTTGTCTTGCTAGACACTAGGAGCAAACATCAAAATCCTAAAAAATTATAAAATGTCCTGAACAAACTCCTAAAAATCATAAAATGTCCTGAACAAAATCCTAAAACTCATAAAATGTCTAGAACAAAATCCTAAAAATTAAAAACTCACAAAATCAATAAACTGAAAAATCAAAGCAATAAAGCATAGACTATCCATCAAACTAAATTAACATAAGACAAACTCTCAAGGTCTATAATCAAACTTATCACATGTCTTGTTAATTAATCTATCAAACTCTATCAAACATCGACATGTCTTATACAAGGAAGGGTACACTCGAAACTAGACAGATCAATCTTATATGGGGTACTTACTCTTTGAAGCCAGACATTCCTATCAAGGATCACACAAATCAAAATAATGACATAGATAAGTATGGTTGCTGGATTTTTTCTAGGGTAGTCTTATCTCTTGTACTGAAATGTTGCATCTTTTCTTTAGCTTGTACTTAACTTCTAGTCACTTTTGTGACATCCTAGTTCTTTTAGAACTCTCATAGCTTGAAACTGGTCAATGTCCTAGTCTTAGGGTAATTAACTGATCAATTTATATGTCCTAAGAAGCATCACCCAAGTTGACTTTACATCAGTGAAACCTAGTCGTCCACTCCGAGTTAGTCACCTATCTCCTGACTACTTAAGAGTTTTTATCACTGAGTAAACAAGCAAAACAACATAACAGAAAACAATCACTAAACAGTTTGAGCTATGCATAAAAATTTTCTTTGGGTGCTATCTTTTATATTGGTTTTTGATTATTATCCCTTTGAGTAACTAAAGGATGTCTATCTTGACTAAGAGGAGCAAGGATTGGGGGCATAATATTTTTCTTTGTTTTCTACTTGTAGGAATGATTTCGATGATCTGGAAATATCTAATTAGCTAGGTGTCTATGATAAGAGCCTTAACGTTAAGGTGAAATAGCCACACATACGTCAACTCTGCTTATTTGTACACTACAGGGAGGTTCCCATCATTTCTTTGTCTATTTTGAGGGAATTTCTTTATCCTACATTCTAGGTCCCTATGAAATCTGTCCAAGGATATGAATGAAAAAAGGGTCATTGCGGACAAGATAATTAATATTGCACATGAAAAGAAAGGAACTCTAATCTACTTGCTATGTTTGTAAAACACTCAATGATGAAAATTAAGCAATTCAAAATCTAGTGACTAGGTTTAGGTTGCATCTCATTTTCAAACTCATTTTGCATTTTATTCTGCATCTTGTGAATTTCTAGTGATTTTTTCATAATAACAATAATCTCTTTATCTTCTAAATGAGCATTTGAAGTATCATCATTTCTTCACTAAGTGGTCTCTTCCTCATCAATTCTCCAATTGAGTACTTGTGTATTGAGATGTTATCTTCATACATAAGAATCTCAAATAGATCCATACTAGTTACTCATTCTCATCATTCGTTTGCATCATTCATTTACTTGCATATGAAAAAAAAATAGACATCCATAATTATTTGCATTACATACATTCATACTAAATCAGAAATGCATACATATAGAATAAAGCATATAGAAAGCATCTCATAATCGAATCAACACAAGTCTGATGAAATCAAATCAAGAGCTCATAAATCAGTTGTCATGAGTCCATTTTTTGGTTCGAAATCGAAATCTGATGTCAATTTTCTCATCAAAATTTCATGATGTTGACCACTTAGTGCTTTCATCAACTACTCATTCTCTTCTTCAACTTTGCACTCAACATCAACGAAAGTTTCAAAAATTCCTCAAAATTATTCTTTGTGCTCAAAACAACTTATCATTGATAAAAATTGCCTATCATCATGTACCCTCGCAATCTTTCAATTTCACTCCTGAGGGGACATACTCGTGACCTTATGACCTCAAATGTTGAGAAAATTTTCAAATCTTCATCAGAAGTCGAGCAAAAATCTTCTCAACTAAAGAAAATCAAATAAGACCTCATCGCTAGGGGCATCTCAACTTCATCGCTTTATATCAAGTTCAGATTTCTCAATCATCTAAATCGAATTAATCGCTATGGGCATATCAGTTTCATCACTTCATATCAAGCTGATATTGTCTTTGTCTGAATCAATCTCTTAACGTTAATCAGTTTCATCGCTTTTCATCAAGTTTATTATTCATTTAAACTCAAGCAAGGGTTTAAAGTATATCTTTGATCACACTCAATCTAAGCAGGTGTTTAGTTTCATCACTTTGGATCAAGCTAGACATTTTATATTTGCTCATTGTGTCTTGATCAATCAAGTTCAAGATCATTTTTTATCATCACTCATTGTGTCTAGATCAATCAAGTTCTAGACCAATAAGATCTGCTTCTTGATCAATCAAGTTCAAGTTTGGTATATTTTATTTTCTAACGTTCCTAAGTTCAATCAAGTTCGGGATCGGTATCGCTTTAATTAGACTTCATCCAGCTTTGTCACTTTGAATCAAGCTAAACACCTCGCTCTTCATCTGGTTCGTGATCAATCAGGTTTAGAACTGGTATCTCCTAGACATCAAATTTTCTTTGAACCAACGCGCTTCATGCAAATTAATTCAAAGAGGGGCAAATGTAATACCCTAAAAATGGTCATCTAAACCATGAGCCCCTAATCTCGACAACACCACCAAGGTCCTAACCAAAGGCAATTAAATAAATATTGAGCACATTAATTAATTCTTTAATCATCAAATGTCACATGGCAAATCAATCACTCAATATTAATTAAATATTTATTTAATTAATTAAATCATTCCAAGTAAATCATTTTAAACAATTATCCTATTTATTTTAACTGAATATCGTAGCATATTTAATTAAATAAATCAATTTACCATTAAATCATCAAAAAGAGGAATTAATTTGAAAAATAAATAAATCAATTTGCCATAAATCTTCAAAAAAAGGAAACAAATCAAGAAAGAGGAATTGGAAATTATGAGCACAAATCTTCAAAAAAGGAAACAAATCAAAAAAGGAATTAATTGACAAAAAAGAATTAAAAATTGAGAAAAGAAATCAATTGGAGATAATCTTGAAAAAAACAAATTGATAGATAATCTCAAAGAAAGCAATTAAAATAATTAAATATTAAAATTGAATGAAATAGAGAATAAATCAGTTTTTTCTTGATTTTACCTTAACTTTAGTTCAATTTCCTTTAAAACTGAGAAAAGCATCCAATCACATCAATTCACCTGGATTGTGCTTCCTCTTGGAAAATCTTGACTGCTCATCATCATTTGATCTCAGCCTTTGGTTTCTTTCTAAATTTTCTATAAATTCAGGCTCTCATCTCTCATTCAAAAAATCATGGAGAATGTATTGTTATTATGTTGTTTTTGCTCTAGGATCATTGAGAATTTTCATTGAGATTTGCACATTAGTTTTTTTATATTGCTTAAATCATTTAGCTTAAACATTCATATATTGCTTAAATCATGTTAGATTAATCTTGCATATCTAGCTTAAATCTTGCATCCATCTAGCTTGAATTCATGCTCATATAGATTAAATCCTTCATTTAGGTGTTGTCTAGTCAATGGATAGCTTAGCAATCTGAGACCAATCTAAACTCACATCTACTAGAAGGCAATGGGTCACTTTGTTATGGTTCTATTATTCATTGATTATTGATTTACTAACCATGCATCTAATGACTTAATTGAAGTGTTGTGTATTCCAGATACAGATACAGGTCCACTTTTCACACACACAATAAATATATATAAAATATACAAATATGCAAATATATTAAAAAATACACATATCCCTATTGACTATCCGCATATATATAGAATAAAGCATATAGAAAATACTAATAAAAAATATTTATATACTACATTTTATCGCTGAGCATCTAGGCTTGCATGGTAGGGGCCACAAGGGTTACCTGTGCAATTGTGGGAAGGTCTCCTCATAGTGACGAACCTGAGGCTCTGTGGCCTATGGAGAAGGCATCCCCACAGTCATAGGGTTTACCCCTGCAACTATGGGAAGGCCACCCCACAATCATGGGGCCGAGGCCTTGTGGCCTTTGGGGAAGGCGTCCCCACAGCCGTAGGGGCAAGCCCTATGCTATGGGTGGTGTTTGTCACAATGAACCACCTCCCCACAGTCTGCCTGCATGCCACCATCCAGTTTTTAATCTCCCCACTTCTCTATGCCTCCCTTTGCCATGGTCACCATGATCCACTCCTTTGGCCATGATCTTCACCTCCTTTCACTTGCACACAGACACACAAAAAAAAAATTTATGTAGCTAAAATGAAACCCTAACCCAATTTCGGGTCAGGGTAAAAATGAAAAGACTAGATAAAAGAAGAGAGTTATTAGGTTTTAAAATAAACCCTAATTAGGGTTGGATTAAAGGATATAAAATAATAAAGGGGGGGGCAGATTCTTTTAAGTGTGAAATGGGAGTACCCATTTAATTTAAGTTATTATTTTAGGCTAGTTGACCTTTTTAGAGATTTTAATTGGAGATGTAAATTATTAATTATATAGGCAATATTATACTCATGTTTGGGTAAATGTATTAAAGAAGTTATTAATGGAAATTTTATATAGTGAAATGATTAATTTTATGTTAAGAGGGTAATTTGATAATTATTAAATATTTAATATTTAATATTTTGGGAAAATTATTTCGATAGTAAAATGAGGTTATTGTCTAGGTTATTATTATATTTGATTTAGTTAATTTTATAGACAAATTTAAAAACATTAGTACAATTGCTCAATTAGTTAATTTGAATTCAATGAAATATGTGTTAACATTATTTTGATTAGTTCGGAAACATTTAAATACTATTAAGAATGAATATTATATCTTGATTAGAAAATTAAAGAATATTTGGGGAAAATTTAATTAATTAATAAATAACATTGTGATGACCACTTAGGTAAAATTATTTCAGTATTAAAGATATAAACGTTATATTTCTGGAGTTAATTAAAATAACTTAGGAACCCATCCTTTTAACGCATAAGTTAACCCTTAGTATAGACAAAATTATTTGTCACATCATTTACTAAATAAAATTTAGTATTTTTGTGTTGTTTTAAAAAAACTGTTGTTGCTTTTTTGCCCAAAAGTTTGAGCAGGACAAAGATTTCTCTAGTAATTCAACATAAGTATCCTAGCTGGTTTTCAATGTGTCAGAGATAGATACAAGTCCACTCAATAAATATGCAAGATATTCTTTCTCATTGACCTCTACTAGTGTGGGCTTTCCTAGCATATCCATGCATTCCCTCTTATGTACACAGAGTGAATCCAATCTGGGACTCATCAAACCTCTGAGAGTTCTGGCTCTCCGAATGATTTAATCTCTTTCTTTTTGAAGAGAATAAATTTGGTTCTCCAAAGTCAAAATTTGTACATAAATTGATGTTGTCAGTGAAATTAGTCCTTCAAAATAGTTAGCAATACCAACAATTTTCTCATGTATCTCCTGTATCTTCTTATCTACATTTTCTATAAGAATTTCAATATTGCAACATACCCTATAAATGTTAGTACATTATTTCAAATAATTTTCAATTAGAATTAACTTCTCTTCATTCTTCTTCTTCTCTGTCTCAATGATCTAATCAAAAGCAGCTCTTTTAGCCTAACTAAATCTTTCAAGTGCTTGTCGGTTAGAGATCTGTTGTAAGGACTAGAAATTTTTTGAGATGTGCTCTATGATTACCTTAAGCTTTCCAAAAGGGCTCACTTCATTTTCAATATTACATTCTAGGACCAATATGTGCAAAACAGTGACTGACTGATCTATTATCCCCTTGTCTGTGGATCCCTCCTTCATCTATTTTTGAGAAGCCATCATCATCAGTTCTGTGGGACTCATCTATGTGAGGGTATTCTTTTCTACTAGAAAAGTGTCAATTGTCAACAATGATGGGCTCAGAAATGGTACCCTACCAGATTCCCTTGTTTTCTCTGGTGATTTATCCTTAATTACCTCATCACTTATACCAGTGGCTTCACCACTTGGTGCAATCTATGCAACTATCATTTCCTCTCTAGGAACAATATCCTCAACCTCTACATTAGTAGCCAGAGGACAATTGTCCTCAATTAGTATACTATACAATATTATCCATATTAACTAGTGTTTTAATATGTGCCTATACATTTGTATTTATTGGTGGCTCAGTTTCCACTATCTTGATATTCTTCAAAATTATGGGTGGAGTACCCATAATCCCTTTACCTTTCCCTTCAACCAATGTATCTATAGTTCTGGTTTTGGTCTTTGGTGAAGTAAAGAATCCTCTGTGTTCTCCAAAAAATTTGATCCAAGCCTTTTGAGTTTCCTTATTATCTCATTAATTCTCCCTAACATTAGACTAGTTATTCTATGTTTGTTGTTAAAAACCTTTCTATCTATAGCCTCAATTGTCACCTCCATCTCATCTAGAGCTACAATAACATAGATAGCTAAAAGTTCTTGCATTTTAATATGTTTATCTTCTTGCATATAAGATAACCTTCTAGCATCTAACATGTTAGATAACTCTACCGATATTTGATTTTCTCTCTCTCTTCATGCTTTCTTATAAATATCTAAGTATAATAGGACTACTTTCTCTACCTCTCTCTATTCATCAACCTCTAATTTGTCATAATAAAACAACATTCTTTATCATACCATCTTTAGTTATTTCATGAACAATTTCTGCACAAGTTTTGGGTGCTATACTAGTTACATTACTAGTCTCAAGTGCCAAATCAATATCACTCTTCTTCCTCCTCCTGGCAGTACCAGATGCAGCTATAGGTGTGGCCTTAGGTGCTTGTTTTTGTATCCGTAACTTGATAGTGACCTTTCTAACTAGTTGTTTCTTTGCTTCCACTTTAGGTTCTTTCAGTTTCTTTCTTACAACCTTCTTGAAGGCTAAAGGTGTGTTATCCTTTGACTCAGAATCTATAGTTACAGGTTCAATGTGAACTACTAGATCCTTCCTCTTTCTCCCTTTCTCTAGAACAACATCAATAAGTGGCTTTATGTCCTTTGAGACCTCCTGTACAAATTTTCTTTCCTTTCCTTCTTATTTCTCCCTTTTCTTCTGGTTGAACTCAATTTCAACCTCAAGAGTCTTGTGTTGTGTAGTTCCACATGGCTTCTCTACTTCATCTATTTCTACAACAAGTGTAATTTTTGCGTATGCATCAAGGATTAATGCATCTACCTCATATCCCATTTCTACTATCCAAATATTCTGGGGCTTGATAGCCTCCATGAGAGTCTCATCTTTCTTAACCATGAAACATATGTCGGTAGAGTATTTCTCTACTATATGCTCAGGTACTCTTACTCTAGACCTCATAGATTTTTGAAAAGCCTTGAAGTAACCCCATACCTTATCATCTCTTAAACTTCCTAATGCTTCAATTGATTGTTTTAATTTCCTTCCTACCAGAATGTTAAAAGCCCATTGTTTCCTACTAGAACCAAGAGTATCATTCAAAAAGTATAGTATTAAGAAAACTAACAGGTTTCCATACCGAAAGGGCCCCTTCATCTCACCTTTCATCTTTCCTAAGTTGATTAAAGTCTTCAAGCATCCAGCCACAAAGATATAACTTTATATTTTCTCTCATTATGCTATATGCAGCCAAAATACAAGAACTTGAAACTGAATTCAATCGGTTTGACTCAGTTACATTGTATCCTATAACCATGCTGCCAAACTTGATGTCGGTGTTGGTGATGATGATCACCTTCATCGATCTCTTGTCAGATGTGGCACCAGTGATCTTCCTCATGAATTCATTTGACACTTTCTTGTTTGGATGTTGTCCTATCGATGACAAGCCAGTAATTGTCAGGATGGCTTTAGCCATATGAACTCCCCATGTACTCTTCTTAGTACATATTTGATTATTTCATCGTCAAACTCTGAAATATCAAAATTATCTGTGAACCCTAGATCTTCAATGTGTTGATATGTTGGTTTAATCTTACTAGATTAGCCCATGAGTTCATTCATATACATTCCCTTGATCTCTAAAGTTCCTAAGTCCTCTATATGATAGTGAATGTATGCCCTAACATCTTCTACATACACCACTCCTTTGGAACACAAGAAAATGCTCCAACCGAATCTTCCTTGGTAGCCACTTGTGGATACCACTTGAAAATTGGCATGGGTGGTCCTTAACCTTTACTACAATTGGATTTCCAACAAAAATAGGAACAAAAGATGATCCCGCTTCCATGTTTCAAAAAAAATACCTTAGATCTCTCTCAGTGAAAATCTTTAACAAATCCTTCCAGATGTTGATGTGATCGCTCAAGAAGAAATCTGATTGCCTTTGAATGTATTTTGATCGCACTAAGTCACTCTGAATCACTCTGAAATATCTCTTAATGTAGGGTTATTAACAATGAAGTGTATTCAACCTTTTATCCATCGAGAAAAACCCTAATCTTCCATTGACATAAATGACTGCCAGTGAAAGATATCGGATCCCGCTCTAAATATATATCAATTCTGGATAATCCTCTCCAATATCTGGAACATCTTCCAGAACCTCTTCACAAGGCATATGCATCATATTCATGAATTTTTCCTACCCCTAAGGGATCTACCTTACTTACTGGATGATCTCATTGTCAATGCAAGAGAAGCCTCCTCTACCAGATAGGTAACTGGAACATTCCCATCTAATTCTTTCTCTTGAGTGTTCCTAACCTATCTCTGAATATGATCATGTCATATTTAACTAACCTTCTCTTTTCCTTTTTCATTTGATCCTCCATTACTAACTAGTGGATTTTTGCTTCTGTAGAACTTAGCAATATGTCCAACTTCATTGCATGCATAACATGTAACATTGTTCTTTTGAATTTCTTTCTTAAAACCAGTCAAATTACTTGACTTGCACTGATTAGCCATATGTCCAAATTTTCTACAAGCATAGAATTTTACATTTATTTTACAATCTTTTGTCTTATGACCAAACTTATTGCATTTAGAACATTTACTGAGAGCAGAATTAGGGTTTTGATTTGCTCTGTTCTACATTGCCTAGCCATGTGACCAAATCTATTGCAAACAAAACATCTACCATTCAATTTATAAACATTGAATTATCTTACTAGTGCCTTATGGTTTTGAACATCATTAGCAGTATCAGAACTCTATCCTTGCTCAAATCGAAGTCCAATGGAATCACCAATCTACCTCTATCTCCTCAATAACTCATCAAGCTATACTGAGTTGATCTTCAATTTTTCTTTGTATTCACTTGCAGCACTTAAATATTTTCTTAGTATCATCATTTGTCTCTTAAGATCTTCCTTATAGCTCTAGGATTGTACCAAATCAGTTCTCAATATCTCATTTTCATGAATCAACCTACCACATTCTTCAAATTTGTTCTTCAAGGATACAACAAGGTTTTCTTCCTTTTTATTTTTGTCCTCAATCTCCTTAGACATCCTCATACTCATAGTTTGTATTTCATTCTTCATAACCATGTTCTCCTGACTCAATTTTTGACATTGTTCGTTAAGTGCATTTTCATCATCCTGATTTTGTAAGAGTTCCTTCCTCCTAGCTTGAATAGATGATAGTCTCTCTTGTAGGACAAGAATAAATTCCTTATTATAATTCAACTCATCTTGTAGCTTTAAGTTCTTTAACCTTTTAGCATCATAATATTCAAGTGCCATGTCAAGCTACTTCTCTAAAGCCATATTCAATGATTCTAGTTTCAGGTTCTTCCTCAAGTTGTTAACCTTCCTCCAAGGCACAAGGCTCTCATACAAATTGTTGGAAACCAATAACACTGAG